>NC_139636.1:18774531-18794531 GCF_964638095.1 Poromitra crassiceps
ACTTCACCATTATTTCATTTACAAGAAGTTAACAATTAGACAGTGTATTAGAATTAGACCTTTCTCTGTTATCTCTCTACCTACAATACAGACAGTCGTAACATGACCCTATGGCCGTGATATAATGTGCATATACCATGGCCTGTCATGAGCTATTGCCTAGACAAGAGCTAGTCTTCCTGGGGTCCAAGACAACAGTATATTACAGACAAACAATGAAATACAATGCATAAGAATTAAGAATAATTGTACTGGTTGTACAATGACAATAAAACTTTCTGACTCTGACTCTAAATAAAAATGCAAGAAGAAAGAGTACAAATAAGATAAACACGTCTGTCACAGCTATTGATTATACAATTAAATTCAGTGATGTTTAATTGTGTTATTTGACTTAGATCAAGTGAGAAATGTATGTGTATATGCCTGTATGGACATGTTTTATGGGTTTGGAAACAGATTTAGGTTTCCCCTTTAATTTCCCCTTCACCAATCAGAAACCAACTTCAAACTTCAACTTCAAACTTGTGAACCGAACCGCTCTGGCTTGAAGAAATTAGTTGCTTTTACTAATAAATATTTGTTCAGTATCTTCATCTTCGTCATCATCCCTAGACTCTTGAGTGTTTTCCCAGCATGCAGCAGCGGGGTGATGATGAGGAGGGCAAGCGTCTAATGTGTGATGTGAAGTGGGCGGGACATTTGCATTTCAAAGAACCCCTTCAGCTCTTCAGCCGCGTCGGTCCATCCTTCAGGCAGATCCCAGGTCAGCTCGCCCTCCAGCTCCACCTCGCCCTCCAAGACTGTCCAACACCTGCCTGAGGCATTCTGTAGGTTTTAGAGAGAGAGAGAAAAAGGCCATTACAAGAAAAAGACAATAAAATTAAAGGAATAGTTCACACAAAAATCAAAATTCTACTCCCCCTCAGGCCAATTGAAACAGGTGAAATGTGTCAGTCCATATAACACAGGTCCATATAACTTGGTAGCAGCCTTCTCCAAAACAACTGAAGTCAATGGGGATGAGTTCTTTTATAGTTCCAAAACAAAAACTGCCAAACAATCACACTGTGAATAGAAATACCTATAAACTATGTGTTGCCAATCAGTCAGCTGTGGTTCATCAGATTGTCACTAAATGATGGTGTAAATATAGGTCATTTTGGAACTGTGAAGAACTGGTCCACTGGCTTCAGTTGTTTTGGAGGAGAAGGCAGCTATTGAGTTGTGCCAGCAAACTCCGTGTTATATGAACTAACTTCACCTGTGTTTACACTGGCATGAGGGGGAGGAGATGATGACCGAACTAACTACAGTATTCCTTTAAACCCAAGGGGGATGCTGGTCTGACATTTCCTATCATTCTGAAGGCCGTATCTTGGTGACATCATCTGTCCAGACCGATGTTTTATTGATGTGGGTCACAGTTGGCCCAGCAGGGCGGTGACTCGCCTCAAATCTCCCTGCCTGGTGAACAGGGATGTCACAGGGAGTGGATCAGACTGAGCGAGTCGCCACCCGCAGGTGTGTCCTTTCAAACGACGTGTGCTCAGTAAACTGCACTGCCTCACCCGTTGCACCACCGACAGCACCGCCACCTGTCTGACATCTAACAGGTGCACTTGTAGTGTGGTGGATGGAGTCTAGTATGTGAAAACATACCTTGGCGAATAAAATAATTCTGATTCTGATTCTAGTAGCATTCCCAAATACGCCACCTTCTGGCTGGGTATGGGATTGCTCTTTTTCCAGTTGATGGTAAAAACCCGATCTGGTCAGGTGGCACATGAGCTTGTACTGTGTGGGAGATGGCATGTTCCTTGGAAGACCATGAGGAAGAGGTCGTCTATGTAGAAGACCCGTATTCCCCGGTGGCACAGGGGTTCGAGCACTGCATCCACACACTTGGAGAAGGTGCGGGGGGCCAGGGCGTAACCAAACGGAAGTACATTATACTTGTAGGGGGTCCCCTGGAAGGTGAATTGCAATGAATTTCATGTCGTTTTTTTTAATCACATGGACAAAGTAGGCATCTTTCATATCCCGTGTTGACCCAGTCACCTGGTTGCACCAATGTCAGCATAGCTACTCAATCCAATCCTACAATTAGGAGGTATGGACTACAGTGTCTGGCTGCATACAATTGTAGTCATTATGCAGCCAGACTCTCGTTACAGAGTAACAATCATGCATCCAAATGTGGCTGACAGACTCTAATAGATCTTTAGGTTCTTTGGTCCTTGTGGGATCATTTGGAAAGTGTTGACGAGCATGTAACGTGAAAAGAAGATGTAGAGGTAACGAAACCACAGGAGTTGAGTACGATGACACAGCATGGCCCCCATGGCTTGCCTGTAGCCCTGTGAGCCTATACAGCAGAGGCATGAGGAGAAACAACTGAGCGGGAGCTCCAGGAGGGAGAGGTACTTCCTGAGGAGGCCAACAGTCTCCAAGGACAGCAAACAGCAGCTCTCAGGTACTTGGCCAGTGGAGCCGAGATGGCTGACCGCTTGGTGGATGGCTACGTGATTGGCATGGCCGCTCACTCCTCTTCTATCGAAGGTCAGCACCATGTTGAACGAGTGAGCTCTTATGTGCTTGGCGATTAGAGAAGAGGCCAGTGAAATGCTCCATTCTGCATTGGGGTCATCTGGAAGTTTTTTATGGTCCACTATGTTGACTCTGGAGGCTGGTATTCCCAACACGGCACAGCTTTCCAGAAGTTCCTTTTTGCGCTGAGGTCCTTGCTTGTAGCAATCTCCTGGAGATAAACACAGCACATGAACACATGCATTTAGTTCAACGAGTCTTAAAATCGCTGGTGCGAAGAACATGCATTCATCATCTGGGTGCGCAGTTACAACCAGAGCTCTGTTATCAATGCCATTAGTTTGCGATGTGACAAAGTGGTTGTCTCCATTTGATAAAGATTTCATTAAATGTTTCAACGACCTTTCGAAACTTTGCCGATGTCGATAGTAAAAAACGTCACAAAAGAGGAGTTTAATCAAGAGATCGATTATGACCACAATAATGAGTACAATTATCACCCCTAATAGCATTCCATCTATATAGTTCAGTCAAATTCCACTGGTCCTACTTATAGCCTCTGCAGGGAAGGATTTATGACCTCAATGATGATCACAAGGTCACAATGTCTATGACATCTGTCGAGTTATGTCACACGAGCAATTGTGATGTCATCAATGATGTTACTCGAGCAAGTGTGATGTCATTGGTGAAGATGTCATCAGTCAGTGATGTCATGGATTCGGACAAAGAGTACTGTCAGTTTCCGTATTTTTCGTCAGAAATTGTCGCATGTTTTAAAAATAAATACAACCTCATGTTCTGTCACTCATGTTTACACACTGACTCCGAAACCACCGTCCGTCATAAAATTTTTCAGAACAGGTTCAATTTTCTGCAAGCTGTTTGACCCCTCTGTGTTTTCAGATGACATGATAGATGATGGATAAAATAAAATAAAACGCATATGAAAATAAAACACGCACTGTGTGCAAACTGTACAACCGATAGCTGGAATAAAACATATTTCAGAACTTCCCACTCTCAACATCAAGTAAGTCAAGACGTAGTTGTAGCCATATTTGGATGAGAGGGGCTTTCCATCCATGATTGGCAAGCTGGACAGACATGGTCTGTGCTTTAAAAATGCTTTAAACATGTTTATTCATGCTGTAAAGTTGGGCATTTTAACATGGGGGTCTATGGGGATTTACTCCGTTTTGGAGCCAGCCTCAAGTGGTCATTTGAGTAACTGCAGTCATTAGTACTTGCGCCTTGGCGTCAATACAACCAAGCGAAGCTGCCTCCTCAAGTAATATGAGATGTGAATGGGGTTTAAATCCCAATTAAGGTGCTGTGGAGGTGCTGAGGCTGTGAAACCTCCCTGCCCGTCCCCGCCTGCAGCGCTCGCTCGGGGATGGGATAACGAGGCAGCCAGCCTCTGGAGCACCGACGCAGCACATCTGATGCCAGCGCTACTGAACTCATCTTAATTGAGACCTTTTTTTGTCTTTATTTATCTGGGGAAAGTTGACTGAACAGCAGGCTTGATTTCAGCCCCGCTCTGCTTCACATTCACCCAGTAACACACATTCAAGCACGGATCTACCATAGGAGCAACCTGGGCGAGTGCCCAGGGGCCCTCAATTTTATTTTTTATTTATTTATGTTTTGGTTGGGCTCATATGCCTATGTCACGTCCCACCCAAATGTGTCTAAAAGGCAGGAAGTAAAGACATTGATTAGAGCCCTGGGACTGGAACACCTAGAGTAAATGCCCGGGGTTCTAATCAATGTCTTGCTTGCACCTGTTTTACTTCCTGCCTTTTAGACACAAAATGGGTGATTTGGGTGGGATGTGAAATAGGCTGTCGGACTCCACAGGACTATGGCACAAAGCTATGACCAATCAGAATGAAGTAAAAATGGTTCCCAAGAAGATTACATCTCATGATTGATGGTTATTGGATGACTGTTTATATGTTTATAAAAAAAAACTTTTATATTGGCCAAAGCAATTGCAATTCAGCTATATTCAGAATCAGGAGAGCTTTATTTATCTATCTATCTATCAAATTGAGTAAGTGGGCGATATTTATGTTTGTATGTTTCAATTCTGTGTCCGGCCACAGCTACGCCATTTCAAGTGCAATCGGGCTGAAACTTTCAGGGGGTGTAAAGGGCACCTGATGTGATGTCATAAGGGCCCACACACAAGACTGATCAGTGATGTCACACACACAAGGAGGCATTGTGACAAGACTGATCAGTGATGTCATGGGGGGCACACACACACACACACACACACACACACTGATGATGTCATCAGTGATATCATAATGAGGCACACACACACACACACACACAAGGATGCATGGTGACATCACTGATGCAATCACATTTAGTGAGCAACACACACACACACGGAGGCATTGTGACATCACTGATGCAATAACATTTAGTGAGCATGAACACACACACAAGGCCTAGTGTGTGTGTGTGTGTGTGTGTGTGTGTGTGTGTATGTACAGTATATATATATATATATATATATAGCCCTATATATATATATATATATATATATATATAGGGCTAGGCTTGGGCCTTGGGTGATATTCAAAATTTCATATCACGATGCTGCTGTATGCGATATTACCGCTATTGGTCAGTGGGGTACCAAGACGCGTGTATGTTTTCTTTTTTTTTTATATAAAATAGTTACATTTCTAGGTTATCGATAATAATTATTGATAATAATTATACCACACCGTGGAAAATATTGTAATATTGTAATACTTTCCACCCCACAAACCCACCTACGCACGTCTGGTCCACCATCATCTTAAGGACTGAGGATCACTGCTGATCTGAGATCTGGACACAAGACACCTTTGAGAATACACAGTATTTAATACACATCACATCAAAGAAATATCTCCTCCCCCCTGAGGGGTGAATTTTGTTCAATACAATCCAGATAGGAAGGACCTGATCAGACAGGATTTGATCTTTTGCATGGTGGTTCACACACAAAAATACTAAAGGCTTTTGCACACCAAGTCCGTATTTTTCGTCCGAAATTGTCACACATTTCAAAATAAAAATTATCTCATGTTGTCTCACGTTTTACACAATGAGTGACTCCGAAACTTTCTTCTGTCATTAAAGCTTAATCGGAACAGGTTCGATTTTCTGTGTTTTTTGCATCAGTCAAAAGCCTTTTGCGAGCCGCTTCACCTGTGTGTCTCTATGTTTGGGGGAGAGAGACAGAGGACCAGTTGGACTCCAGTCTGAGCGGAGAGGCAGCGGCTCCCTCTACCTCACTGGCCCCTCTCTGCTCCCTCTCCCCAGGGAGCGGTGCTGCAGCACCCGGCCACAGCGCACCACAGCCGGCTTGCTTGCCGAGGTGAAGGTGAGCACGGAGCACCTGTCCAGTGCGATATGGTTACCATTCCCCGACCTGGCCATCTGCCTTCTCCAGTCCACATCACCGCTGCTGCAGATCAGCCACTGCTGCCTGTCAGTCATGTTGTAATGTGGATACAGGAGAGGACAGATATTTGTCTTGTATTGCGAATAGAATGACTAACATAATAATAAAATGCATCGGACTTAGTGTGCAAGGTTTTGGATAAAAAAAACGCATATGAAAGAAATGGACTCTGTGTGCAAACTCCCTTAATTGCTTTTAACATCTATTAAATATGGCACAGGGGAGGAAAAATGACACAGACGTGCGCTCCCCTGCAACGTATTTAATAAAAGATTTTAGAAACATTTCCACTTACAGATTGTTTTCAAGTGTGAACTACTGCTACAAAGCTGAAACATCATAGACCACATTAGAGTTTGATATAAAATGTCAATCTTTCATGTCAAATACAAAACTGTATTGTCTATTGCAGTGGTTCTGAACATGGGGTCCGGGGACCACCAGGGGCCTTTGAAGGGGTTCCAGGGGGTCCCCAGCAAATTGATAAACTTCACCATTATTTAATTTAAAATAATTATGCAATGGTTATTTTGATCATAGTTTCTATTATATTATCTCTGTGCCTACAATACAGATAGTCATGGAATTCTGGACAAAGTCAAACAGAGAACCTCATTAAACTTCGAAATTTAGGTGTTCTTGACATGAAACATGACGAGAATTACTCGTCTATTGTCTATCAGATGGATTAAATTCGATCCAGTATGCAAAATGCCTGGAAAGCACCACAGATTCTGTAAATGTTTTTTAAATGTTCTGAAAGCCAGATGTCCTCTGTCCAGTATCTTCTCAGAAGGTTTTGTTGGTGAAGGGGATCTTCATGGGGATCTTTTTCTTCAGGGTGAGGGTGGAGTTGACCTGTGCGGCCAGCAGCAGGCTGTGCCACTGGGCGACCGGGCGCCGTGGGTTGGACAGCATGTCGGCCCAGTGGCGCAGCTGGTTTCCTGAGGCGTCCACGCCCAGGAAGATCTTGCCCATGGCGTCGTTCCTGGTCATGGCGTCGTGGTCCCACACTGAGATCACCAGGTGCACCCTCTGTGGACGGAAGCCAGCGCAGGTCAACCCAAAGCTTCACAGCTAATGATGGATAGAAGTAACAATGATACAACTTCATAGCCAAACCTGATTGGGTAAAGTTGCCCTCAACTATTTTACGACCACTAGAGGCTGACAGAAACACATTTGTAGATAAAGCACAGCAAAACTACCGGAGCCTCCCAACCAAATTTTCGAAATCCAGGGTGATATAATCCACGGTGCTTCTGACTGGTTTGGGTTTAGCCATGAGGAGGTTGGGTTTAGGCATGAGGAGTGATCATTGGTTGGATTTAGGCATGAGGAGTGATGATTGGTTAAGGTTAGGGTAAAATATCAAGCCAGTCAGAGGTAGAGTAGGGCGGGTCATCCCCCTGCCACCCTAGATTTCAAAAATTGCCCCTGAGGACAAAGAATAAAGGCTAATAGCTAAGCTAATAGTACCTACGGAGAAGTGTCACTGATTATCAGTCTCGCTTTGACAGGTCTTTCTCCTACTGAAGGTCACATGTCCCACAATGACCAGTGAGGTAGGAAGCTAGGAAGTTTAGTTTAACAAGTTTACTGGTTTAAAAGATAACTTTTTTCCGCTTTACAACAAACTATCTATCTGAAATCGTGATACATGTGAAAAACGTCAGTTTTTTATGTTGTCTCTGTCTCTACTACTTCCTCGATCCAGTGGTACGAGGAAGAGTGCAGATCTTGAAGCTGCGCCGGCTCATATAGCTGTTATTAGAGCTACGGATTGCATTTACTCATTTTTGTATGCGCACATCCGCGGACAGTCGGATCGAGAGTGTTAACGATCCATAGCAGCTGGCGGGGAGTTTCTGCCGGCAGATGAACAGGGATCTCTCAGTGCATGAAACATTGAGTTAACATTGTTCATCTGCATATAGCAGCAAGGTTTTCCTTTACAAGTTTAGTTTAACAAGTTCACTAGTTTGCTTCATCGACTCCACCATTATGAGAAAATGTTCAGGAATGGGAGGGGAGACAGCAAGGGAGGAGCCAAGCTAGTTAGAATACAGGTGAAAAGAGCGAAACACCTGGCTGCCGTATGATTCGTTTTTGTGTGTGTGCTCAGATTCAAATTGTTTTTCTGATGTACGTACTGTACATTCATGTTTGAAAGTGACGTCTGATATCAGCTTGAGCATCAACCTATGAACGTTATGAATAATATGTGAATGTGAAGCAGGGTAGAGGGTAGTGACACAAACCTGACCCTTGATGAAAGACAACAACAAAAACATTCATAGCACTGGGGAGATTTTCTGAAACATTTCAACCCAGTGAGACTCACTTGGATCTGGTCAAAGGACACGTCGAAGGTGAAGGACTCATTGTAGTAAGGATTCAGCGTATTCTTTTTGACAGATGTCTTCTTTTTCTTCCACTTCTTTTTGTCCAAAGCCAGCTGCACCTTCACATATGGATCTACACACAGGGAGGGGGAGTCATTCTATTTATCATCTAGCCCTACTCCATGCACCTGCAATCTGCAACACCTATAAAATGTAGATACTATTTTAAACATTACAGTTTGGGGCAACACATTCTCACTCCCAACTCTCAGACTCTGACTCTCCGGGTAAGTTAAACAACGTGGCCAACGTGGCCAACGTGGAAATTGGCCAAGCACAATTCTCTTCTCATGACAAGAAAGTTTCAAGTTGAGAACGCTACAGGTCTGCCACTGCCACCCCTTCTCCCTAGGGCGACTTTTACTTATACTTAAACACCAGACTGTCTTTACGTTCAAGACGCCTCGCCTGCAAAATCAATGTCTGATGGGAGGGAGCGACCGGTCCGGAGGGGATCCCCAACCGTGTCCTGAAGGTCTGCGCCCCCAGCTGATCTTCAACTAGTCTCTCTCCCTCGGGTCTGTCCCCACCTGTTTCAAATCGGCCACCGTAATTCCCTTCCCCAAATAGCAGAAGGTAACCTGTCTCAATGTCTAGCGCCTGATAGCCCTGACGCCTATAGTTAGAAGTGCTTCGAGAAACTGGTAATATCCCTCACCCGTTCCATGCTCCCCTTCACCCTGGACCCCCTGCAATTCACATACTGCACAAACAGGCACACAGCAGACGCCATTGCCCATGTCTTGCACACTGGAAGATATGATGATTTGTTTGTGGACTACAGCTAAGCAACACCATAGTCCCCTCCAGGCTGGTCAGCAAGCTCCAGGATTTGGGCGTGAACACAGCACTATGTGACTGGATCCTAGACTTCCTGACAGACCGCCGGCAGGTGGTGAGAGTGGACAACTACATCTCTTTCCTGCTGACCGTCAGCATAGGTGCGCCGCAGGGCTGTGTCTCCAGCCCTGTCTGTTATGACCTCTACACCCACAACTGCACAGCAACTCCAGCCTCAAACACCATTGTGAAGTTCACAGAAGTGCGGTGGTGGTGTGGCTGATCTCCAATGACGACGCAGCCTACAGGAAAGAGGTGACTGCCCTGGAAGAATGGTGCCAGGCCAATCACCTCTCCCTGACTGTCTCCAAGACCAAGGACACCATCGTGGACACCCCCAATACTGAGTTTGGCCACCACGCCAAAATGACTTCATAGCCGAGAGCTGTTCCTGGGGGCTTGGTGTCACCTGAAAATGCTCTGAACATGTTTTGTTGAAAAGTAGCCTAAAAAACGGTATTGCCCCACAGAGACATGAATGTGTTGCAAATGAAGGTGCGTTTTCAGACTGAGTTGTTTCTGACTGACCTGAACACCCTCCAACGTCCATGCACTTCAGGTTTTTGGCCTCCAGGATCACCACAGTCAGCTTGCCGGCAGTGGGGACGTAACGCAGAGAGAAGCAGATCTCCCCGAGATTCTCCTCCTGCGTCACACAAATATTACCACACACACACACACACACACACACACACACACACACACACACTTACTTGACCAACCAACAGTATCAACTTATAGTGCTACTGGCCACAGCTAAAAACATCCACAGAGTTTTAGAAAGGTGCGTAATAAAAGTATATAGTCCCACATGTCATTTTGCAGTCACCTTTCGCCATGCAGTGTAAAGTTTCTGTTTAGTTAAAAAGTGGGTGGAGAGACTTCTGTCAGCTACAGTAGCATTCTGTAGCTAACAGCTAGCAGCTAGCACCAGCAGCTATGCTAACGCTAGTGTTGTAGTATTCGAGACCGGTCTTGGTCTCAAGATCACAATTTGATGGTCTCGGTCTCGTCTCGGACTCACCCTCCCTCGGTCTTGGTCTTGACTCGGTCTCGGACAAGCCAGATTTGGGATTTTATTTCAAGACCATTTGAGACCAGAACTGCAGTGAACTGCGCTATCTCATTTGGCCATACCGGCCATAATTGTGATAATTTTGTGCTTAATATGCATCCTAATTTCATGGGCAGATGTGGCCTTTCTTATCTCATAGCGCTAGTCGAGCTGTTTATGTGCTTTGCCTAATTTTGTCCCATGCGTGATGCCCTCGCGCTGCCTATGATTTTAGTGACACTGAACATTGTTTCACAAGTGAAAATAGTATAACATTTGTTGGAGGAGGGTCAATCATATTTTTCCAATCACTGGTGGAGGGTCAAGGAAAAATATATTTTGGTCAGAGAAGGGTCACAGCTTTTTATTTCAGAGCGCTCTGGCTTATTGAGCTGATGTGCATGCTCCACTTTCTTCTTCATGAAACTGTTTCTATAAACCCAAACCGCATTTTTGCGGGAATATTTGGCACAAATGGGTTCCTTTTGAAGCAGAAAGCAAAATAAATAGCCTATCAAATAAACGGGCTGCATCTAAGGGACCATTCATTATTTAGAAGGGGGGGTCACTGGAGGGATTTGGGTGCAAGACAAATCAACGATGAACTTGAGCAATACGATAAAATAATGTCCACACACTGAGCATATGCTCCCGATCAGTATATTATTAACGTTTCGATCAAAGGATCGGAGAAGGAGAAACAGATAGTTTACCATGCAACTCTTTTCATGTGTTTAATAGGGTTAGGTTTAGGGTTTAATATTTCTCGATTTGGTGAATCAGTGGTCGAGCGTGAGTTTAGGAAGCATTGTTATTCTCTCCTGTGGTTCCCCTATAATATCTCTATAATATTTCCATAATATTCCTGTAGGGACTTGTGCTGCACCATCTGGTCTGTGCTACTCAATAATGAGTTTATTCCTCATGTACGCTACGCATGCGGGTTGTTTCAAGTGAAGCAAGTGTAAGACCCTGTCTGGTCGGGAGACCATGCATGCACTAATTCACACGGTGTATGGCTGTGCCACAGCCCAGCCGACCAATGGTGAAACTTCATCACTCAGTGACTCACTCAGCGACTCAGCAACACTGGGGTTTCTCGAGTTGGCCGCCGTGCTGTCCAGGTAAAAACTGTCCATTGTAAAGGCATGTTCAGATTGAAAGATAAAGGCAGCTAGCGGTCTCACCTCGAACTTGGCGGGCTCTCCCAGCTCCCTCCACTCCTCGATGACGTGGTTCCAGTCGACATCGCAGAGCTGCAGCCTCAGCTCGCCGATCAGGTCGTGTTTGGAGAATCTGTCAAAGTCGAACACCTGCATCACCACCGTCGACGTAACCAGGGAAGTCTTCGATATCTGTGTGAAAAGACAGCTCAGGTTAAGAGACAATCAGAGGCAGAGACAGTTTTGACTGACAGGTATTTCCCAGATTTCCCCACCACAAGACAAAGATCCGGATGCTGAAAGATCTGTTGTGAATGATTTTTATTTGGGCTTCATGGAGTGTATAAAAATAATTGCCAATAGCCATCGTGACGTCATTGGTTTGTGGATTTTTGAAGCCTCGGGTTTACGCATCTTGTTTTTTTGGAGCCAGAAGTGACCATATTTTGCTGACTTATCAGCATAATAAAGTTGAAGTTGTCTGTGTGTCTGTCTGTCTTTTATGCACGCCCACACCGCAGGTCCGAACGTTTCAGCCAAAACGGCTGAAACGTTCGTTGTTGCTGCTGCCCGGTTTTGAGGAACTATTAAAACCTGTGAAAGGACATTTGGAGTGCTGGCTTTTTCTCACTACTGAACTCTTTGCTTGCCCTGCACCCAGTGAGTTTTTTAATCTATTTTGAGTGTGCTCGCTACCGGTGAGTTTCTCTTGTACTGGTTTTGGCGGATGATCCAGCATCTCCTTGCTTTGATGAGAGAGGGCCACACGTCAACATTGAACACAGTCAATAATGATCAGCAACCAATCAATAAACAATCAATACATTTTCACTCACAGAACAAAATCGTTTTTTTAACCAGGCAGCCTGGTTAAACAAAAACGGTTTTGCCTGGAGAGAGAGACAGCCTGAAAACATGTTTACAGCCTGGTCCAGGCTGTAAACATGTTTACTTCTGCTGTAAAGTTGGGCATTTTAACATAGGGGTCTATGGTGTTAACTCGCTTTTGCAGCCAGCCTCAAGTGGCCATTTCGAGGAACTGCAGTTGTTGGAACTTAACATGTTGGATTTAGCCCCGGGGTTGGAGCTTGGGCTTAATACATATAAAGTTGCTACTTGAATAATGCAAAAAGAAAAAATATATATAAAAAAGTAAAGTATTAAATAATTCCCATGGGGTTGCAGCTTGATATTTGCACAGAAAGCAGAGCAGTAAAGCTGGTGTTGTGATGGCATCATGTACCTGGAAGGTGAGTTGCTCGTTGAAGATGGGACAGAGCGTGCTCCTGAACACCTTGGTCTCACAGGTCTTGGTTTTGTCGGGCAGGATGTAAACTTTAACGTACGGGTCGGAGCTTCCTCCAACGTCCATGGCCTTCAGGCTGTCTGCCTGTTTGATCCCCACAACCAGCTGAGAGGGAGACAGACAGACAGACAGACAGACAGACAGACAGACAGACAGACAGACAGGCAGGCAGACAGACAGACAGACAGACAGGCAGACAGGCAGACAGACAGACAGACAGACAGGCAGGCAGGCAGGCAGACAGACAGACAGACAGACAGACAGACAGACAGGCAGACAGGAGCTCTCATCAGTTTGTAGACATCTAATGATGCAGCATTGAACACAGTCAGTGATATCAGTCCCTCTCTATACTGAGAGAGCTGTGTGAAAATTGTCTATTTAGGTGATTATGTTAATTAATGCTAATTATGCAAATACCAAATACAAGTTAGCATACAAGTTAGCATCCGGCAGTTTCTAAATGCTGGGGACCCATACTGTACATTTTTAACATAAAACCTTTCGGGTTCCTTAAGGGCTCTATAGTCTGATAGACTATTTGCAGATACTGTGATTTCCTTCTCACATTGAATTCACCATTAACTATTTACCTGAATAGCAGTTTATGATGTTATATGTAATCATTGTAATCCTTTAAAGAAAAGAAAGTCCGCACACAGTATAATGCTATCCCAGGCTTTAATTATCCCCTCCAACAATAATTGGAGATACAAATAATAATAACAAATAAGCACGGGATAGCATTATACTGTGTGCAGACCTTTCTTTTCTTTAAATCATAGTGTTTTGTGATCCAACACCAGTTTTTTGAGGAGTCCGGTGGATGTGCATATTTTTCCTTATCATTGTAATCCTTGACCATCAAAACATAGGGGTAGACATCACCTTTTCTGTGTTATCATGTGTGGTTCAGGAGATATGATGCTAAATACATCATTTGGTTATGGCAGAAAGTAAAATGGCTGCCACAAGGTGTTTTTGTGATGCCTCGGTCCCGATCTGAAAATGTTCAGAGCCCCAAACTGTACATGTGTACCAAGTTTCATGCTTTTATGAAAAAGTGAACATATCACCTGGACTATTCAGGGATCAATAAAGTTTCATGGCATCTTGTCCATGCTTGTCAGCTCACCTCTGACTGAGTGGTGATGTACTCCAGAGAGTAGAGCAGCTTTCCCCTGTACTCTTTGGCCGAGCCATAGTCCACGTCCTCTGCATCAGGCTGGACCTGGAAGCAATAAAATAAACACGATGACAGCTGAGGGTTGAAATGTCGTTGGTCGAGGGTTAATTAAGTTATGCCATGAGCTCAAAAGCATCTTAAAGTCTAATTTCGGACATCTTCAGTGACGTTACATTGACCAACTTAGATGTCTTGAGCTCATGGCATAGCGTAATTAACCCTCACAAAGTGGAATAGAATAGAATTTCTTATTTTATTTAGGCCGTTCCCCGACCCCCTTCTTGCTGCTACAATATCAGTGTTACTATAGGACCTGGGGGCGGGGGTACTGTAAAACAAGGAAGTGTAGAGTGCATCAAGTTTGACTTTGTGCCTGTCTCACCAGCGCCGTGCTGGTGTTCCCGTTCAGAGCCTTCATCTTGACCTGCTCCTTCCTCTTCCTCTTCTTGCCCTTGCAGCAGCACTTGACGCAGATGCAGAGGCAGCAGAGCAGCACCAGCAGCCCTCCGACCACCAGCAGGGTGTACACGGCCCAGCGCGGCACTGTGGACACAACAGACCCCGCTCAGGACCCAGACGTCTGGTACAACAGACCCCGCTCAGGACCCAGACGTCTGGTACAACAGACCCCGCTCAGGACCCAGACGTCTGGTACAACAGACCCCGCTCAGGACCCAGACATCTGGGACAACAGACCCCGCTCAGGACCCAGACATCTGGGACAACAGACCCCGCTCAGCCTAAGGACCCAGACGTCTGGGAGAACAGACCCCGCTCAGCTTACAGTTACAGTCCGGTTGACCACCGTGACCACAACGCCCTTACTGGCCACCATTTTATTTATCCGTCACACTCCTATGGCGTCAATTTCAGACGTTGTGGGAGTCACCAAAAAAAGGGGTACCCAGTTGGGAGTGAGAATGGATTGACAGATCCAAGCTGTAGTAAACTCAAAAGAGGGTTCGAGGCTCTCTGCTGTGACAGCAAAATTTTGAAGCCTTTATTCTACTTTGGCAATTTGAAAAGTTCCAATGGGCTGATGCGTTTCAGCCATACAGTCTCAACATTTAATGAAATTAATCTGAACTGTGGAGCTCCTTCGTGTTTGTGACAGAATCAGTTCAGACCAGGTTCCTTCCAGTAAAGGATTCGGCATGGGACATTGCCACCTGTTGGTCTCATGAAAAGGTTAATGCTTCCAGCTGATACAGTTAGCTTCAGGTTAGCTAACACTTCATCTGGGCCCTTCTTGAACTAACTTCTTTCTCTCTCTTTATAAAAAAACAAACAAACTACTAACTTAAACTTTACCACTATTCCTTCAGATGTTGTAGTTGTCATAGACTGTGTTGCATAGTTGATTGCTCTATTGCTGACAAAAATGTGTTATTGTAAGTCGCTTTGGATAAAAGCGTCTGCCAAATGACGTAATGTAATGTAATGTAATTTAAGCAGCTGAAACAGTTAGCTTCAGTTTAGCTAACACTTCAATTAAACATCTGATGATCTGAAACTGTTAGCTTCAGATTAGCTAACGCTTCAATTAAGCAGCTGAAACAGTTAACTTCAGTTTAGCTAACACTTCAATTAAGCATCTGAAACTGTTAGCTTCAGATTAGCTAACGCTTCAATTAAGCATCTGAAACTGTTAGCTTCAGATTAGCTAACGCTTCAATTAAGCATTTGAAACTGTTTGCTTCAGGTTAGTTAACACTTCAATTAAGCATCTGAACTGTTAGCTTCAGGTCAGCTAACACTTCAATTAATCATCTGAAACTCTTTGCTTCAGGTTAGCTAACACTTCAATTAAGCAGCTGAAACAATTAGCTTCAGGTTACGAATCTTTGAGGCGGATGCAATGACCCAGGTTCTCCTTCAGCTGATCCTTTCTGCTAGGAAACACATTTCTGGCACACAGGGTGATTTCTATGTTTAGACATTGTGTTTACTTCACTACATTTCATTCCGTCAGACTAGGGTTCACGATACTAGAATGACTTTGATACAGAGGGGCCCTGCTCTAGTCATCAGCCTATCAGAACACTTTTAGCTTGTTGAAGCAACAGAGACCCACCAATCATAGGGAGGCAAAAATCTGTAGTATTTTTGATTTTGCATTAGGTAAGAGAAAGCACTGCTGGTATCCGTACTGTTGCAAATGAGTATTATATCCGTTTCAAATTATTTATATCAATACTTATTGATAGTACTACAATATTGTTACCTGTTGCAAATGAGTATTGTATCTGTTAATTTTTTTTCATTGATAATTATTGATACTATCGTTACCTGTTGCAAATGAGTATCATATCCCTTTCACATTTTTAGTATTGATACTTATTGATACTGTCTTTACCTGTTGCAAATGAGTATTGTACCTGTAAAAAATCTATCAATACTTATTGATACTATCATTAGTTGTTGCAAATGAGTATGGAATCCGTTTCCATTTTTTATCGATACTTATTTCACATTCTTAATATCAATACTTATTGATACTATCGTTACCTGTTGCAAATCAGCATTGTATCCGTTTCAAATGTAATGTTTTGTATCGATATCAATACTGTCGATACTTTTGACAACTGTCAGACTGCTGTGATTGTCAAGGCAGCACATAACTGCCCCCCGTGCGCACGACCGCACGTAAACGTTGCAGTGAGAGCATAGAGCCTCAGTCTGGCTCTGACATGATGAAGCACGAGCACGAGCACACACACACACACACACACACACACACACACACACACACACACACACACACACACACACACACACACACACACACACACACACACACACACACACACACACACACACACACACACACACACACACACACACACACACACACACACACACACACACACACACACACACACACACACACAGCCAGGAGGATTACAGGAGATCAGCTGCAACCAGGGGAAACGGAGATGCAAGAAATTTGCCCCTGCTGGGGAATCAGATACAGCCGGGAACAGCTGCTGCTGCTGCGTGTGTGTGTGTGTGTGTGCGTATATGCCTGTGTGTGTATATGCGTGTGTGTGTGTGCGTGTGTATCATTTACAATCTCTAAACCTCATTATTCTGACTAAATTCCTGGGGATAAAGTGTCAAGTTTAACTACGTATTTATTTATTTTGGCTGGGGTTAGAGCAACTTCACTTGCATGTTGTACAAAGAAAAAATGTTGTCCCCCCTGCTGTCCCGGTCGTGGCTCCACCCCCTCTGCCGATCTGGGGAGAGTTGTAGACTAGCACATGCTTCCTCCGATACCTCCGCTTCTTTTCACCTGACAGAGAGAAGTTTCACTGGCAGGACGTAGCGCGTGCGAGGATCAGGCTATTCCCCCCAGTTCCCCTCCCCCCGAACAGGCGCCCTGACCGACCAGAGGAGGCGCTAGTGCAGCGACCAGGACTCCTACCCTTAATCCAGGTTCCAACCCGCAGACACAGCCAATTGTGCTTGTATGGACGCCCGACGAAGCCGGAGGTAAGGTGGGTGAGGACTGAGGAGTGTTAGGTGGGTGGGGTTAAGGGGCTGGGGTTAGGTTATGTGAGTGGGCTTAGGTTAGGTGGGTGGGGTTGGGTTAGGAGGGTGAGGAGGGTGGGGTTAGGTGGGTGACTCACAGGGGATCTTGCTGAACAGGTCATTGATGAAGCCGACAGCAGCATCGGGCAGGCTGGTGGTGGTGGCGTTAGTGAGGCTGGAGGCGGTGGTGGCGGCGGCGCGGGTGGGGGCGGGTAGAGGGTTGGCAGGCATGGTGAGGGGGGGGGTGAGGTCTGAAACAAGAAGGAGGGGTTAGTGCTGACTGGTACATACTGTACACACACACTACTGTTGCCCCAGTCTGCGCTCTACTGGTGAAGCAAAGCGTTACATTTAATCAGAAACAGTCACTGAAGTTAGTTGAAGTCACACATTACGGTAATGGATAGAAAAATAGTAAAAACAGCATTTTGACAGTGTGTTGCTGTTTCTGCAATTAAGCCCATGACACACCAATCAAACATCCTGCAACAACTGCCGACTTTCTCGTGGGCAGAACAAAAACAAACAAAAAACCAGTGAAATGTTCTATGTTCTCTCGTGATTCTGAATATAGCTCAATCGCTTGCTTTGTCAAAATAAAATTCTTCTCATAAGGATTTAAGAAACGTGTTTTAAGAAACAGAATAGACAATGCACTTCCTCAGGTCCCTTGGGCAATCTCGCGATGGCGGGACTGAGGCATTCTATATCCATATTTGATAGTCTATAGTGGCTCCTGGGCTACACCATGGACAAACAGCTGAGGGTGTGCTGACGGCAGAGTGATTCAGACTGAGATAAGACTCTGCCAGAGAGCAGAGACACTCGGACTGCTGAGCAGACCTGACGAGTCGATTTGGGTAAATCAACAGACCTGAGCAAACAAACAGCATAGGCAGCAAGCAGAGCCAGACATGAGTTATTCCTCCAGTCTGACAAAACCTCAACTAGTGTCAGTTTATGATGATGATGATGATGAGGATGATGACTATTATTATTATTTATTTTTGTAATTATTATTATTATTACAACAAGCGTCTTCCACATCGATTCTACTGAAATACATCCACACTTTAAAATGTTTAACGTTCGTCCTCGACTTGTCCCCGTCATGTCTCTCTCTCTGTCTCTCTCTCTCTCTGTGTGTGTGTGTGTGTGTGTGTGTGTGTGTGTGTGTGTGTGTGTGTGTATCTATCTGAGTGAGCCAGTGTGTCAGTGAGCTGGGATCCCCCGCTATACACATACACACACATCATGGATGAGGGAAGAGTGAAAATATCACTATTCCAGACAGTAGTCTATGACATAAGACATAAGACATAAGACTAATGTCAAATTCAAGAGGAACCGATAACAGACATCCTTAGGTTTGACCTAGTCTTGTTTGGAGATATTTTGACAAAGCGGAGCTCTCTGACTCAACTGACAGCCGACTCTGGAGACAATATATTTGTGGGCCCAAGTGGTGCAGGTTAGAGAGGTCTAGACGGGTCCAAAACGTCATGCCCAAACCCATAAGATCCAGAAATGTAGTACCCAGACCTGAACCGAATCCGTCTATTATTAGAAAGCTGAGACCAGGACCCGCAGAACGGGTAAATGTTGGACCCAGACCCGCAGTCGCTTCTTTAGAATGGTTTGGAGCCTCGGGTATTCGGGGGTTCAGGCATACCTGAAGACCTCTACTACAGGGATGATGAGAGAAATGATAGAGGAACAAACCCACCAAAGCGATCCTTTAACAAAGTATTTTACTCACTGGTGATGAGCTTTACAGAACTGTGGACATCTCAGTGCTGCAGCAGTGCCTCAGACTGAAGACAGAGAGTTACAGTAGTGACCCACATCACTCAGACAGGGGAAGGAAGTGACTGTGGACCGGACATTTCCCACAATACACCACTGCACTCAGACTGTTTGATCAGGCAGAGGAAGTGCCCCCCTCCCGTCCCACATGGCCAGTGCACCCCAATCAACATGGAACAAAAATAGTAATATCCATCCATCCATCTTCAACAGTGTTGTGCTTACTGTAACATATTACTTTCCCCAGTAACGAGGAGTGTAAGGGATTACATAATAATATTAGTTACTATTTCTCCAGTGCTGGCACACCACTAAAATTAAGTGTGGAGATAGGTCTGGCTATGCGAGGCTACTGCGTTGCCAGAACGCAATGCATTTTTTGTCCTATAGGCAAAAAAAAATAAAAAAGTATGCAGTTTGGCTGATTGTTGATGTCTCCTCCTGTTGTTCCAATAAAGTGGATTCAGTTCTAAAAGGAGTTAGCTAAATAAGTTGTATGTCACTTTTTCTGTGGGAGGTGGGGGATAGTCAAAGTAATATAATGAGTAATTACTTTTGGTAATGTAATATCATTACTTTTTAAGGAGTAATAAGTTAAAAGTAACTTATTACATTTCCTGAGTAACTTGCCCAACATCTTCAACCACTTATCCGGGATCAGGTCGCGGAGGTAGCAGATCCAGC
>NC_139636.1:18797031-18994531 GCF_964638095.1 Poromitra crassiceps
GTAATTACGGGGTACCATACCCAGGGCCGTAGCCAGGGGGGGGGGGGAAGTGTGGACGATTCCAAGGGCCCTTGACTGACAGGGGCCCCAAATGGCCAAAATTTTCCGCCGCCGCCCTTCGGACGGCACCATCCGTGGGCCCCTTGTGGTATCCTTTCATGGGGCCCGAAATCCCTGGCTACAGCCCGACCATACCTGTACTTATAGTGCAACTACGGGGTACAAGAAGTGAATTTAGCCTGTAACTAAGGGGGTAACAAGATCTGTACTTATAGGGTAATTACGGGGTACTACACCTGTACTTACAGGGTAACTATGGGGTCGCGGGCTGTATTCTGAAGCTGTGTCAATTCGCCCACACTTACATAGTAACTAGAGTGTAACTACAGGGTAACAAGATCTGTACTTATAGGGTAATTACGGGGTACCACACCTGTACTTACAGGGTAACTATGGGGTCACGGGCTGTATTCTGAAGCTGTGTCAATTCTGGACTGGACTAGTACTTTTACTTGTATTCCAGTTTTCACTAAAGTAACAATACTTGTACTTGAGTAGAATTTGTTAGTACTCTTTCCAGCCGATACAAAAAAAAAATCAGAGTGGGTTTTATTGAATCTCTGCAGAGATACATTGACCTGCCTGTCTGTACTGTAGTCCGGCTGTTAGTCTGACACACAGGTGAAATCTGATGGATGGCTGTTTTTGTCAGTCTCATATCTTTACATGTTCAGGCTGTCAGGGCTGTACAGTTGTGACGTAATGTGCAGAGGCAGCACTAGGTGGGAGCAGAGCTCTACATGTCCAGCTGGTCCACACATGCAGTGAGCAGAGTAGCCTAACAGACTGAATTGTCAACTCGTTACACTCATTTCCAAAACAATAAGAACTTTTTATGAATGTGTATAACAATAACTTCATTAAAACGTTACTTGAATCATGTCGACCATAAAACATTCAAATTTCAACCATCCTGACACGGGGGCATCTGGGTAGTGTAGAGGTCAAAGCACTCTCCTACCACCACGGAGACCCAGGTTCAATCCCTGGCAGCGGTCAGACGATCCAAACACAATTGGCCTTTCAGTAGCGCCTCCTCTGATAGGTCAGAGCGCCTGTTTGGGGGAAGGGGAACTGGGAAGGGAATAGCGCTACATCTTGCCAGTGAAACTCCTCACTGTCAGGTGAACAGAAATGACTGGCGACTGCACATGTATTGGAGGAAGCATCTACAACTCTCCTGACCGAGATCGGCAGAGGGGGTGGAGCAATGACCGGGACTGCAGAGTAGCTGTTGGAAGAAATGCTCCCCCATCCCTCCAAATGTCCTACATTGTTACAATGACTTAAATTATATTTTAATTGTTTTTAAATGCTATTGTTGATTTGTAGATTCTGTAGAACTGTTCGTCTGTTATGCATTATTTATTTGACTTTATCGTTTGCGCACGCACACACGCACACACACACACACACACAGACAGATGGATGTAATAAACCTTCTTTATTGGACTCATCAGAAACATGTAAAGTTTTATCCAAATGCTTCGGAGGACCTCGCAAATGGGGTATCTTCAGATTCACAGAAGACAATCACCTCTACACTGCTGTGAACACAATGGGGTGGGCAAAAGAAGGGCGTGCCGTCTGTGCCTGGCATGGGGCAGTGCCCCTACAGTATATGCCAAAGCAGGGGGCGTGCCACTTCAGATTTATCTCTCTGCTCGATCCAAGAGGACATGATCATCAGTGCTCCAAGCTAGTTTAACCGTCTACACAGGAGGCTTCATTGAATCCGCCAGATGCTACTGTGAGTTTGCAGCTTTGCTACACCTACTATCTCAACCTCGCCTGCCTTACCGAGAAGGAGAGGGGAATGTACCTTAACTACCCTATCTCCACCCTTGGTTTGTTCGGCCCCGCTCTCTCCCTAATGCGCGCAGCCCATGAGGTGAAGAAGAAGGGAGAAGAGGTTCTCCGGGCCTGCCTCCCTGTGGAAGCCAGACCCCCAACCTGCTCAGCGCAAGACCTTTTACCCAGGCAGCAACTGGGAGCAGCCTGGAGCCAATAATCGGTTCCAGGCCCTCCACCCTGCAGTCCCTCGTGCCCAGTGGCCAAACCACCCAGCCCGGGTGACGACAGCACCGGCAGCCGCGCAGGCGAAGAGCCCTGCTCCTGCCCAGCAAAAGGACAAGAAACAAAAGAAGTCCGGGTGACGCACACATACTTCAAGGTGTGCGTCTGAAGCCCCGTTCCACGCCAGGCCCCACAGGGTCCAGTGTGGTGTCCCAGCCGCCGCATCTCGTTCAGCCAGAATCAGTCCCATTCTGGCAGGGGCGGAGCGACCCTATCAGCCCAGAGGGGACGTGCAGTGGAAGCTGCACGTCCTAGGGGGCTTCCCCCTGAGCTCAGGGGGCTCAGGAAAAGCGGTCAGCTGTTCGTTTCCTGGGTTAATCCTAGTCTGGGCAAGCACATCCCAAAGAGACACCTCGCAGCTCCCACATTGGATCATGGAGGCTATCAGCTTGGGTTATACTGCACAAGCCAAGGTGCGCAGCCCCCCCGCGGGTCTCCATGTGCACTCTACTTGTGGGTTGTCTTCATCCTGTGCCCTCTTCAGAGGAGTGTCTCCACAGGATTTGCACAGGGGCGAGTTGGACCTCACCCGTAATTTATTCGGTTCTACAGACTGGACGTCTCAGCCCCTTGCGTGGCGCAGGCTGTCTTGGGACCCCGCTAAGGAACCCGTTACCTCCTCACAGGGTGGGTTGATGAGAGAGTCTGGCAATGGGGAGAGATGCATATCCCCATTTGCGAGGTCCTCCGAAGTCTTTGGATAAAACTCAAGGTTATGGATATAATGTAACTCCAGTTTTTATAAAAGGCGAGGAGGACCTGGCCAGACTACCCTTCTTGACCAGGGCGGATGGAGAAGAGGTCTTTTCAATCTGAAGTGGCACACCCCCTGCTTTGGCATATAGGGGCACAGCCCCATGCCAGGCACAGAGGGCACACCTTTATTTTGCCCACCCCATTGTGTTCACAACAGTGTAGAGATGATTGTCTTCTGTGAATCTTGCAGAGGCAAGATACCCCGTTTGCGAGGTCCTCCTTGCCTTTTATAAAACTGGGGTTATATCCATAACCTTGAAACTTAGCATAAAAACATCAGATATATTAATACAAAGTCTGATTATACATCAACTCTTCATGCAAAACAATCAGATATTTACCTTAAGATATATAATATATAACATCAGAAGTTAACTTAAGATATTGATATTGAGATATTGCCCTGGAGGTAGCATCTGACACTGTGCATTGTTTTTATTGTCCTGTGAAAAATAAAGCTGTACATACTTCACTCTCTGGCGCCCCGAGTGGCTGCAAGACAAACATTTTTTTTAAATAGATCGTAGTAGTGTTAGTGACAGCCTGCCAGATCTGTTCGGGGTCCTGCGCGTAGACAGATGACGTCATGACATCACACATTATGATTGGCTGTATTCGAGGACAGCTGGCAGTGTGATTGAGCAGCGGCCAAAACAGTGACGTTAGCCACATTAGCAAGCAAGCTAACATTACCCAACATATTAGCCAACTAAAACCACAATATCACAATATATTTCTCACGGTCATTTTGTGCATCACTTTAGACTCCAACGAGCTGTTTATTGTGGTAACAACACAGTAGTCTCAGCTCTTCTGCCGACAGACACACCCCTCCGCGAAGCTCCCGTGCGGACGGTTTTCGCCTGACCGTGCACACCCCGAATTTTTTAACTACGCAGACAAAGTGGAGTTTTCAAGATTCCCGCTCAAGCTTGACGTTTGGCCCAGCCGCACGGAAATGAGAGACACGGAATCCTGACGAGAAAACGTGTGGAGCTTTTATACTCTGTGCGGTTTCTGCTCGTGGAAGTGAGCGGGAGTTTTGAAAACTCCACTTTGTCCGCCCAGCCGCATCCGCGTAGTTACAAAATCCGGGGTAGTGTTGTGGGTAGTAGTGTAGGGTTTGGCTAAAGTTCACCCTGAGCCATTGCTTCAGTTCTCTTGTACCAGTAAATATTCATTGTTAATGTAACCAAGTTCTGTGCCTCGCAATAAAATTGCACTGTCTGTTACATTTTACACCCTGGTTTCTGTGTGCGTTTTATGTTGCGGCCTGACCCTGGACCGGGTCGTAACAATTAGCCAAACAGTCAATATTGGTCAATTTGAGCTTTTTAACTTTAGCTTGCAAATTGCTATTTAGCTAACTTCACTGTTGTGTTTTGGCCGCTGCTTGCTCGAGCTCATGGCTGTTCACGTTCTCATGCGTAGGCTACAGCCAATATAAATGTGTGATGTTGTGACATCAGCTGATTGCCTCAAATGTAAAGTTTAAAATATAAAGCAAATTCATTACTGAGGTCAGAAGAAATCATCCAGATCATCCCAGGAGTTTCTGTCTAAATATCCTAACAGAGAAACAACCAACACACTGCCACCTTCCTTCAGCAGACATTGTATAAAATGTCAAATAAAATAAAAACTCAAAATTAATTTGCTTGTGGCTATCCATTCCCATTGGTTTCAAGCCATTTAGGCACAAATGAATTACATTCTCTAATAAGATTTTGGAAAAAATAAAAATAAAATAATAATCCCTACTCTCTAGGGTTGGGTACCGAAACCACTAGTACTGTGTGTTACCCATAAATTGCAATGCAGATTTAGGTGCCATGCCTGAGCTGCTGAGTGAAACCGCCGCCACATGCATCTTCACTAAGATTATCGTTTGGCTTGCTTGAAATCCTCTTTAAACTAGAAAAGTGCACTCAGTAGAGTGCAGATCTCCGCCAGGCAGCGCTACACTGTGAAGAGAACCGCTTGCAGATAACAAGGCAACATTAATATTGTTTAATTAGAGTAGTAGGCTATAGGACACTATATTAAAAGTTACTGGTTTTCATCGGTGTGAAATGCCAACAAATTATTCTGGCGATTGGCTTTATAATGGAGATGTACCCATCCCACTAACGTCACTAAGTTTTAAACGCCTTGTCTGAGTGCTCACTGTGGCCCCTGTGTGGTGCGAAGGAGCTGCTGCATGGAGCTACCCAGCCTCATCTCCCTGCACTGGTCTCTACAGAGCAACAGGGAAAACACACAGACAGACACGACCAAACACAATCTCCTGGCAGAGGTAATAAAAAAAAAAAAAAAAAAAAAAAAAAAAAAAAATTGTAAATCCGCTTTCAAATTTTAAAAGTATCTGTTGGTTCAGGCACCGTTTAGGCACTGGTACAGTTTTAAAAGTATCATTTTAGCACCGGTATCGGAAAAATACGAAACTACTCTCACAGAAAGATTGATGGCACTAAATTAAAATGTATGTATTAAGATTTATGGTAGATTTTTATTAGTACCATATTTAAGTAAATAAGTAAAATACCAACACTTCCACAGATTGGATGCCGTTTTGACCCAAAATGGCTGCCCAGCGTTTTGGAGAAAGTTTCTGCTGAAGGAAAATAAGCATGGTGATATGGTGACACACACACACCCCCACACACCATCATCATGACATGTGCAGGCAGACAAGCAGAAAGTAAAGTCATTAAAATAAAAAAATATAAACTGTCAAACTGTCTGAGGCACAAACCACACGCATGCACGCATGCACGCACACACACACACACACACACACACACGCAGTGCTCAGACCTTACACTTGGTTCACACCACAAGCATCTCAGAAGCAGCGATGAAGCAGCACTTCACGGAAGCTTCCAGCAGGAGCCTTGCCATTCACACCAAAATTACTGTTTTGCTCCATGCGTCGCTCTATTTTGCCCGGCACTGCCCTGCCCCCGCTCACAACTTGCATTGACTTCATGCCTCGCTGCACGCTTGAAAAATAGACCAGAAGATGAAACTATCGCTGCAGCACACGTGCAGCGTCGCTTCAGCGTGGCGTGGCAAGGCAAAGCGTTGCAGCTGGTTCTCGCCTGTTAACAAGGATGCTGAAATGAAACTGCCTCATCAGCGCTGCGTTGCTTCAGCGTAGGATTGGCGTATGGTGTGTTCGGCCCCTTAGGCTGTGGGGTGGGGAGGATGGGGGGCAAAATGTCTTTTGTCATAATCTACAGTCCACAACCCAAAGATTATCAGCTTACTGTCATAGAAGACTAAAGAAACCAGAATTCACATTAAGAAGCTGGAACCAGAGGATCTTAGTATTTTTTTTCCTTAAAAGTAAGTCAAACCGATTGATTATAAATACAAATGGCAAATAAACTCAAAATCAACTTACGGTAACTCAAATCAACTCAAAATCAACTTAACTCAAATCAACTCTATATAATAACTGTCAATCTAAATGAATGCCTGCAAGACTGTTTACAGTTTTCAGATATATATCATATATGTGAGATTATGTGCAAAATAAATCGGTGGAGTGTCCCTTTAAGTACATTTAATATAAGAACATTATTTTTGATACTTGAGTAAAGAAAATATCAACTACTTTAAGACTTTATTCAAGTAATATATATTCTAACTGACTTTAACTTTTACCAAAGTATTTTTCTGGTAAGATATCTGGGGCCGGTTGCACAAAGTACTGTACCTTAACCCAATGATACCTGATGCAGCATTTGTGTGTGTATCCCTTTAAGGTCTTAAAGGGATACACACACAAATGAGGGATATACACGCAAATGCTGCATCAGGTATCAATGGGTTAAGTTAAGATTTTCTTTAAAGCCGGAGTTAAGGTTTCCTTCCAATAAAGTCTGTTGCACAAAACAACCTTACAGTAAGTCTTCTCCTCAAGGTCTCCTTAAAATGTTCACTCAATATTAGGGATGTCACAATATATCGTCACATGATATATCGCGATATCAAAACGTGACAATATGTATCGTTGAGATGAAATCTCATATCGCGAGAAAAATAAGCTGAACATGGTGGCACTGATCTGCATCTGATTGCATGCTCGCTCTCCTTTTCATTGCTTTGTTTGAACAGACAAGGGACGTTACAGACACGGAGGATGAAAATGCCGCCTCAACTTATAAATCGATCGCAAAAAAATATTGTTAAAATATCGTATCGTATCGTTATCGCGAACCCAATATCGTGTATCGTATCGTATCGTGAACCGAGTGTATCGTGACACCCCTACTCAATATTTAAGGTTTGTTCCTTATCTTGGTCTTAATACTTAAGAAGCTCCTTAACTGTTGCACAAAAGACCTTAGCAACCAAAGTAAGGGAAAAACCTAAGATACCTCTGGCTCTATCTTAACGGCAACATGGCTGAGTTTGTGTGCTTTCTCTTGTTGTATTGCTCCAGTAATATAATCTTTTCCTCCTCTGACCAGTTTGGTTTTCTTGACGTAAAACAAGCCGTAACGGCTTGTCCGTTACGAGAGAGTTTTCTTGACTTTTTTTCTTCTGCCATTTCTAGGCCTCTGCCAACTTTGTGAGACGATAGGTTCTGCGGACCCCGCGGACAAAGCACACGTGACGGTCTCCATGGAAACAGTAGAATTTTACTGCCGTAAAATCTTTTCCAGTGCAGTAAATGCCTCAGCGTTTTCCTTAACCAAGGAAACCTTTTAAGCATGTCTGTGCAACACCTTTAAGTACATTCCTCAGCTGAGGAGAAATCAAACCTTAAGTGTGATACTTAGAGAGCAAACTTAAGGTGCTTTGTGCAGCTGTACTTTTGCTCAAGTATGGCTTTTGAGTACCTTATACACCACTGCCAATCGGAAGCACTGAAGGAGAAAGGGTTAAAAATAGGGAGACTCGTGCAGAAATCGGGAGTGTTGGTATGTATGATGAAGAGACCTCAGGGATCATTCCCCCAAACGTTTACATCAGGTGACATCTGCGGTGACATCACGGTGCGGTGACATCCCAGTGCAACGGTGCAGTGACATCACAGTGGGTTAACATCATGGTGCGGTGACATCATGGCGTGGTGACATCATGGTGTGGTGACATCATGGCGTGGTGACAGCACAGGGTGGTGACATATGGTGCGGTGACATCATGTGGCGGGGGCATGTTGTTAGGACTGTGTTGGTGCGTGGGCTCGAGCCTTTTTCTCCTTCTCATCGTCATCGCTCAGGAAAAACAGCGGGAACATGCCCAGGATGCAGCCGATGGTCACGCCTAGAGCTTTACCCTGTGCAGGAAGCAGACATGTGGCTTTGACGTACAACTCAACATTTAGCCCACTTTGTAGAAAATACACAAATATATATATATATATATATATATATATATATATATATATATATATATATATATATATATATAGCTTAACCCGAGTGGACAATTCTGATATAGGCTATTGAAATAGGCTAGAATTAAAATCTGACATATCCCTACCCTATTAAAGAAACTGATATTTTTAAATGTGTATGTTATAGCCTATATGAATGAAACGACTAATTACAGTAAGCACACGCTTTGGGACATAATAACACCATATGGTGATATTCACTGCGTAACTGCGCGGCAGCCCTTTGGTGTGTTTCAAATGGATCGTTCCACAGAGCACCAATTTTCGTTAGTTTCTAATGGTTTATCTGAATCCGAACTGAGTCATCCTCCAATTCTCCAATGGAGGTTTGCACGAGATGACGCCAAGCGCAGTGAGGAAGCATAGCTTAAAACTCATCCATTTTGGTATCAGGGGTTTTAGATGTCACCCTGCATATGCGATGGACATCGGTTATGCTCATCTTTGGTACTGTAGCTCCTGGAGGCATCTTGTGTAAAATAACGCCATATTGAAAAAGGATAATCAAATCAAAACAGTAAAAACAAATTTGATCTTAGTGATTGTACATGTTACAGTATATCGCCGCTGTCAATTCAATGTTTACAGCGAGCCCAGCTAGGCAGCGGAAGCAGAGAGTATGGTATTCCGGTTTGGTCACGTGACCTTCAGCATAAGGCCTATTGAGGTTGGTTGAACACCAGACAGGCTGCAGCGTTCTGAATGAGCTGCAACGGTCTGATGGCAGAGGCAGGTAGGCCAGCCAGAAGAACGTTGCAGTAGTCCAGGAGGGAGATGACAAGTGCCTCGACCAGGAGTTGTGTCGCTTCCCTCATAAGAAACAGACGGATTTTGCGGATGTTGTACAGGGAGAACCAACAGGAGTGGGTAGTCGCTGCAATGCAGGCCGTGTTGGACAGCTGGTTATGCAGAATCACCCCGAGGTTCTTAGCAGCTTGAGACAACACTACAGACAGTAGTGTTGTCAATGGAGATGGAGAGGTTTAAGAGAGGGCAGTTTTTGCCTGGAAGTAATGGGCGAGTAACTTAACTGTTCGGTTTCTCTTTGTTATGGAGTGGGATGGGATGTATGTTAATGTTTACGTTGGAAAATGTGCACCAGTCTGTGTGTGACCAGGGGATATTCAAGATTCAAGAGGCTCAAGATTTTTTATTGTCACTCCGGTGTACAAGTACGCACATTAGGGTGTCAAAATTAATCGTATAATCGATGCATCGAGATGCGGAGGTGTGAATCGAATCGAATCGTGAGGCCAGTGAAGATTCACAGCCCTAACGCACATGTGAAATTCGTATGCTGAGGGCTCCGTTACAGACAAGGTGCAGTAGGTAAATAAGGTTGGGTAGGTACAAAATCCCAGCAGCAGTTTGCCTGGTAAACCAGCCAGTCACGTGAACTCACATTTCATTTTGTTCTTTGTTTCCGTCTGGCCTCAAGCCCTGGGAGGGCTTCTGCAGAAACTGCAAAGCGTACAAGCCAATCGGCAACACGCCTCGTAGTTGACATTGTAACCGGCCAATCAGGAACACCACTAGCAAAACAATCATGGCTGCCTCCTTGCCTGTCCGCCTCGAGGAGTAATGTCAAAGTTCGTCGAGTTTAACCAGCCATAAACTGCAGTTATTGCAGAAATAGACTCAATAACAACAATTAAACAAGTACAGGAGTATGCAACAGCGGAGTTTCTCGACGGAAAATGTGTTTTTGCCGTTCTCCTGAGTGGATTTGGGTTTGAATGGATCCAACGCTGATTGGCTGAAGGCAAGTATACCCGCCCAACTTCCGCCCACTGCAAACACTGGGTGAAAGCTTCAGGCCAGACAGAAAAGAGGAACGAAATTAAATGTGAGTTCACGTGACCGGCTGGTTTACCAGGCTATCAAAAAGTGTCCACTTGTCAGTGGAAGTGTGCAAATGACAATAACATGGCACACAGGTTTATTGCACTACTGTGTGTGTGTGTGTGTGTGTGTGTGTGTGTGTGTGTGTGTGTTTGTGTGCACGCGCGCATGTGCACACATGCACGTGACATGCGCGCAAGGGCAGATAAAAATGTTTGCACGAGGGCCAATTGCAACTATGACATGCCCTGTTCCTGTTAATGGTAGAATTGATATGTAATGTAATGTGATTAGCATGTGAGAGTTGAGTCTGTAATGTGATGTAATGTAATGTGATGTGATTACCATGTGAGAGCCGAGTCTGTAATGTGATGTAATGTAATGTGATGTGATTACCATGTGAGAGCTGAGTCTGTAATGTGATGTAATGTGATGTGATGTGATTACCATGTGAGAGCTGAGTCTGTAATGTAATGTAATGTAATGTGATGTAATGTAATGCGATTACCATGTGAGAGCTGAGTCTGTAATGTGATGTAATGTAATGTGATGTGATGTGATTACCATGTGAGAGCTGAGTCTGTAATGTAATGTGATGTAATGTGATGTGATTACCATGTGAGAGCTGAGTCTGTAATGTGATGTAATGTAATGTGATGTGATGTGATTACCATGTGAGAGCTGAGTCTGTAATGTAATGTGATGTAATGTGATGTGATTACCATGTGAGAGCTGAGTCTGTAATGTGATGTAATGTAATGTGATGTAATGTGATGTGATTACCATGTGAGAGCTGAGTCTGTAATGCAATGTAATGTGATGTAATGTGATGTGATTACCATGTGAGAGCTGACTCTGCTCTGCCACATGTCGGCTTGTTTGGGCGTCAGTTCTGGACCCTGCATGCCCAACCTCGACACCAGAGCCTCCACATAGCCTGCAAGACTACACACACATACACACGCACGCACAGACAAACACGCACAGACGCACACGCATACATCTTGGTTGAGGAAAGGCAGGGGAGGGAGCACCCAGTAACACTCTTGGAAAAAGCTAATCCAACAGACGACTTCACGCTTTCAGAAGTAAAATAACAGTGAGGAGACTTTATATATCAATATTAGAGCTTCACGTTCTTACCCCAGACCGGCCAGATCTGACACCAGGTTCCCCCAAGCTGCAGCTGTAGAGAGAAACACACTTTGACTTCTGATGTTCTTACATTTAATTTGATTTCTAATTTAATTAAAAGAGGAAAAATAATAATGAAAGTCTGGGGAGTGGGGACAAGGATTTTTTTCAAATCATAAGAATTTAGAAAACAAATTGGATCACACACATAATAGGGGTGGGATAATATATCGATAGGTGATCGATATCGTATGGTGTATGGATGCAAAGTGAAAACATCTATGTACAATACGTAAACATGTAACTTGTATTTATGTGGACATAAATAAATCATTCACATGCGTGTATGCGTGCGTGTGTTACCAGCCATAGTGGAGATGCCCAGGGTGACCCCTATAGAGAGCTCAATCTGTGTTCCCTGTGGACAGAGGGGAGAGAAGATGATCCAGACTCTGATGTCACATAACAACACATCATAAGATCTAGATCAGTGGTCTGCGGGCGCGGGGCTCCAACTGGTGGAAGTTTTTACATAGTGTTGGAGTACTTGAGACCGGTCTTCATCTTGAGACCGGTCTCAAGAGCACATTTTGATGGTCTCGGTCTAGTCTCAGTCTCGTCCTCCATCGGTCTTGGTCTTGTCTCGGGCAAGCCGGACTCGGGATTTTATTTCAAGACCAACCGAGACCACAACTGCAGTGACATCATTACTTGCCTGTGTATATTTTTTTACTGTGATTGGGTGTAAAAACCCCTCCTTCAATCGCAAACAATAACCTTGCAGTTTGAAACTTTTTAACGCTGTAGCCACTCCCATCACATTCATGCACAAAGGAAGACAACAGAACACAGGTCAACAAGGTGGCTGGAAAGATGTTGTCTAAATCATCTGTCATATGATTTGCTTATACAAACCACAAAGGGGGGAGTTATAAATAATTTAGCAGCAGTAAGGTGCTTTCATAGATGCATACAACATTCTCCCATCCCATCAACTAGGGTTCAGAGTGACCTGCACATAGCACTAACAGCCACATCCCTTGTCATAAATAACATATTCATCAGCATTGTGCTGCTCTCTTTGTTGACCTCTCAAAGGCATTCGACATGGTTGACCACGGTATCTTATCTCCATTGGATTAGATTACCTCTGCGTCAGCTGGTTTTCCAACTATCTGTCTGGGAGAAAACAGGTCGTTGTTGCTGACAGTATGCAATGCATGCATGCGCCTCAGGCAAATGCGGAAGTAACTTGGTTACATTTAAGTTTTTCTGTGGTGTGACAAACTCAAAACGCATATTTATTTAGGGTATATTTATTTTAACTTATTAACTTACTGCTGCGATCATGATGGCATTATCCAGGAAACCAAATCCAACGAAGGGGATGGCGTTGTGGAGCATCACTGAAACACACAAAAAAAACATTTAGACAATAAACAGCAAATCTGACATCTAGAATTAAATCTTTTTTTCTTCTTCTAATATTCCCCTCCCGCCCGATTTTTTTTATCCCATTTTTATCCCCCATTAGTGCTATTTTTTTTTTTTTTTTAATCCTGGTTGCTGTTCCACCCTCTGCTGATCTGGGCAGAGCCGAAACTGGCTCCATGCTTCCTCCGAGACATGGGCAGTAGCCAGCCGCTTCTTTTCACCTGACAGGGGAAGCTTCACCGGTAGGACATAGCACGTGGGAGGATCATGCTATTCCAATGAGTTCCCCTCCCTCCGAACAGGCACCCCTAACGACCAGAGGAGGCACCACTTCAGCGACCAGGATATGGCATGTTTTAGTGTGGGGTTCCTATATGAAGGAAACCCCCAGGGGGCACGGGGAGAACAAGCAAACTCCACACAGAAAGGCCCTTTTGACAGTGGGCACTCGAGGACATGCGGACGGGCACGCACTCCTTCAGCGCTCACGAAGCCCCAGGTGGGAATCAAACGCAGGACCTTCTAGCTGTGAGGCGACAGCGCTTACCACTGCGCCATCGTGCCCCTTAGAATTAAATCTTTATCAAGCAGCTTTGCATGTTGGCTGTATCTGCTGGCTTAAATGTGGGTCAAATTAAATGATATCAATGGATAAGTAAAACAAATTCTCTGTGAATTTGACACACACACACACACACATATATACCGTATATATATATATATATATATATATATATATATATATACACACACATATACAGTACTTTTTCTGATTTCCCCCCCATTTTCTCCCCAATTGTACTTGGCCAATTTTTCCCTCTGCTGTCCCAGTTGCTGTTCCACCCTCTGCCGATGTGGGGAGAGCCGTAGACTAGCCACCATTCCTCCAACACATGCACAGTTGCCAGCCACTTCTTTTCACCTGACAGCGAGGAGGAGCTTCACCGGCAGGACGTAGCATGTGGGAGGATCACACAATTCCCACCAGTTCCCTTCCGCCCTGAACAGGCGCCCCGACCGACCAGAGGAGGCGCTAGTGCAGTGACCAGGACACATACCCCTAATCCGGCTTCCCACCCGCAGACACAGCTAATCGTGGCTGTATGGATGCCCAACCAAACCGGAGGCAACACAGGGGCCGTGAACCTGTGACCCTCGTGTTGGTAGGCAGTATGCGCGGGCTACCCAGAACCCGCTGGGTCCCACAGGCTGACCCGAGCCGCAGGCGGTCTGGGTTGGCAAAAATTCTGAAAATATCGCGGTTGCGGGCGGGGCAGGCTCAAAATGTGACAAAGCAACATTATTAAGTTACTTAGAGTTAGAGAAGTGAAACGCGCCGAGTCGCAGACTAACCTTTATTAAAGACGTGAACTCACTCTCGCTCTCACACACACACACAGATGCACACGTACACACAGTCAGACAGACAAGGCGAGTTTGCGTGTCTGAAGCAGACTGCACCTGCTGCACTCTCTCTACTATAGCCTACATGGTGGAGTAAAGAAACGCTTCAAATGAGGTAGCCTATGTATGTGTCCTTAAAACAAACATTTTGGAAGGATTATTCGCTGTAATTATTATTTGAAGTGTCCATAAACGAAAGAAACCCTGAACCGCGCATCACTAGGCAGGGAATCTACCACTACAGATTAATATATTTTTTTTTAACTTGCACCACACTCTTTAAGTCAGTGGTTCCTAATTTATTTTTACATGAAGGAACCCTAAACTGACAAAGATTAGACCACGGACCCCCATTTGATAGGATTTTGTCCCATGGTGCCCAATAAGATTGATGCTTTTAGATGTTTTATTACAGAAAGTCTATAAAATGACCAAAATATTCATTGTGTTACTTATGAATGGAATTATAGCGAAAATAAATTACCCCCCTTTTGGCTGGGGACCCCCATTTGAGAACCACTGCTTTAAGTGAATTGATCCCCCCCCCCCCCCCCCCCACACCCCCACACCCCTAGTGTCTCTCACCGTATTTGATCTGTGCTGTAGACAGCGGCGTAGGCTCCAGGTTTTCTGAAAAGGAAAACATTAAAACATCAAATCAACAAACAAAGTTAAACAAATCAAAACATCATAATGGTTTCACATACTACTGGGGAAAACATTTAATTTCATTCAAATTGAGCAAATCCTAACCAACATCTCAAATGTATATTTTTCAAGTGGCAAAATGAAAAATAGAAAACTATTGCAATTCACGTCAATTCAATGCATTTGGCCCATATTATAGCACTAGTAAAGGCTAGAGAAACACCTTATGTTAAGGTAAAAGGGCCAAAGTACACTGTTAACCAACCAAGCTATAATCCAGCTGCACTACATTCTAGTCCACTGGCTGTGTCTAAAGGGTTAATAATTAGCCATGATGGGTGTTTGGAGGAGTTTCATACTGAAACACACTAAAGGTTTGTCACACTGCTGCCTTTAACATGCCTCTGATCCCACATCTACTTTGATTGGCTGAAGAGAGAGTGGCGCCAACGCAAGTCCAAAATGCTTGATCGTCACAAGACTCACGTAGGTCCATTCCATAGGCTCCATTCTAGCATCAACCTATAGTCAGTGTTTCCCCTACCATTCTACAGGCCAGGCTAGAAAAGAAATTGCAAAAAAACAAACAAACAGATTTATTATTTATTATTTAGCGAATGCAAGGTCCTTGAGCCAAGCAGTTGCCTCCTGATCTGCTGTATGGAGGGTGACTAATCCTCCTTCAAGTCTTTGTAGAGGGCAAGCTTCGATGATGTGTTGCATTGTCTGCTGCTCTAGGGCACATCCCATAATACAACTGTTCACATCGCATCACATAATAGTATGACACTTGGGATGCCATTGCGAACATAGATGCGAACAGGTTAGCTAAAAGTTTAGCATCGCCAGCGAGGGCCCCCACCCTTGCGGTCGGGGTACGTTTCACAATCCCTCCAGGCCTGAAAGTTTTTCTAGGGGAAACACTGATAGTGGACTTTAAGGGTAGTTCCTGCACTTCCTGGAAGTACATGGCAAGCCGTTTGAATGCATAAATAATGTTATAATAAAGCTGATAATATACTATTTGATTCTTTAAACGCCTTCTCCTTTCAAAGTACATCACAAACAGTCCATTCTGCTACAACTCTACAGTGCTGCTTAATCCAGAACCTTAGTTCCTATTGTGAGGTAAAAAATAAAAATGGTTGAAGTGAATGGAGATGACACAACTCTTGCTATCTCAATGACTCTGATTTCAATTATGTTTACACTTTACATCATCTGAACTGAGGTGAAAGAGTAGCCTCAGGATAAGTGGTTAAAGAGTCCACACATCTATAACTGTTTCTTAAGACTTTTCCTTGTATTTACTTTCTTTTTCCTTTGTCTTGTTTTGAGTTTTAAGTCACGTTTAAAAAGTTATTTCGCTCCAGACAAGAAACATCTGTGGGAGAAGCACTTATGTGAATCTACACAACAGCCTACAGCTACAGACTACAGACTACAGGCCATCAGCCTACAGGCCATCAGTGCCGCCTGTCAAACTGACACTGCATGGCTGCTTTACACTGTGTATTTTAATTGGACTCAGTGGGAGTCTGCCATGTCCACAAGAGCTTGAGAAGCTACTGGATTTCACATCATTACCATCACAGCTGTAAGCAGGTGGTTGAGAACAAGCTACAGCTTAAAGTCGAGCTGAAAAAAAAAAAAAAAACTTCTTTCTATTTCTCTCAAGTCCCTATGGATGAGCGTTCTATCATCTGCTGCATGCTATCCAGTCTGCTTAGAACACTACAGCTAAAACTAAGGAATTCAAAGCATGTACTGTATTATCCTCACTCCTTATCTATTAGAGCAGGGGTTCCCAACCTTTTTTGTGCCAAGGACCGGTAGATAGATGGTTGTCAATTTTAATTATATATATATATATAGATAGATAGATAGATAGATAGATAGATAGATAGATAGATAGATAGACTTTATTGCAGACTCAAGGTCCATACAAAAATACAGTCAAATACACACAATACAAAAAAGATTAAAAGAAAACACAAAATAAAAATAGTCTAGTGACTCATTTTAAAAGACACCTATACCAGTGCTCCCAAAGCTGAGACGTGCAGCGTGTGGCACTGTACGCAATGTTCACCAGCACCACCACAAGTTGATTTTCAGAATCATTTAGCCGACAGATAAACCTGTACATTACATTTCTCAAGACAGCTTGCAGTGTGTTCATTCACTCCAGCACTCACAAACATCTCACTCGCACTAGTCCATCTGGGCCTTTTTAGCAGTATTCTCAGAGCATTATTATATGCCACTTGCAGTCTCTGAAGGCTGGCTTTTTTATAGTTCAACCACAGATGTGCAGTGTACAAAGGTGAACAGTACGCTGTAAACAGAGTCAGCTTCACTCCATCAGTGCAACAACCAAATTTTCGTGACAATACATTTGCTCGTACATACAACATACGACACTGACGATAAATGTCCTCGTCATCTGTCAGTTGGTCTGTGATCACGTGACCAAGATATTTAACTTCACTGCAGACATTCAGAACATTACCAGACAGTTTAAAGTCAGGAAAGGTCATACGTCTATCTTCCACGGTTCTGCAAATCATAATAGCACTTTTTGCATCGTTATATTTTACATCCTGTTATCCTATTATATATATATTAGTCCGGGAGCCGTGGGGTTGAACCTCGCTTCGTCGGATAAAGTTTTTTTCTCTGCTGATTCTTGTAGTTTGGGGGTATCTATTCAAAATACAGGAGGGTGCCCGGTGAGTACCCTTGAGCATTTTCAGATATTAACCCCTTAAGTGCCAAAATTCCAGAAAATTAGGGATTTATGGGATTTCATGCAAAATACTCAAATCAAATGCATCCAATTTGTTTTCTCCAATGTCTATTCATAAAGGAGGTCATGTACAATGTATCTCATTCCACATTAAATAATATTAACCCTTTTAGGCCGTGCCAGCAAAACCAAATGTTTATGACTATAGGGGTTGTGCTGGATGAGAACATCCATTGAGCCTTTGCTCATTGGCATGTAGAGATTCAGAGTAGATGATACACATTGGGAGGTGTGAAGGGCACATTTTGCTGCTGATGGTCTGATGGTAGATAAGCCTATTTGGATCTTGAGCATCCTACCCTGAAACATGCACAGAACATTGTGCATGGCAAACCAGGCACTCCACAGTTGATCCACACCTGATCATCTCCAAAATGTAGTCTGGGACAAGTTTGCAATCTTCCGGTAGAGTGGTTGGGCTCAGTGACCTGTTGCATGTCTTTTTTTCCATCAAAATTCCTCAGTGTTCAATGCTAGTGGCAGATTTACATTGATATTTCAATATATTGCTTGAAAGTGGGCCCTCTTAATGAATGAATGAATGCTTCATTCGCTGGCGGTAAAGCAGCTAAGTTTGGAGCAGACATGTCCTTTCCCTTTCTTTTCCTCCCAGACAAGTAGCCTTGTGTGTGACATGTCTGTGCTCTCATTTATACCAGAACAGGCTGAGATGAAGGCAGTGGCTTGGTCGGGGACCTGCTGGAACGGTGCACCCACATTGCTAATGACAGAGCCTTTTCCCAACCCATAGTAAGATGCTACAGTGTCACATCCCAATATGGCATGGGCTGGTAAAAGGTTCTTCACAATTTGTGAATGCTTGGCCAGTGTTGACTTGATGTCCACTATTGCCCTTTCCTTGTGGGGCAATTCCATGATGTGTGGTGTACATCCAGTCCTTCCTGTGAAGGAGTAGGATGAACACATCTGTGTCATCAGAAACCACTGAGATTTGATGGGCTTCTCCAGCACACCTCAGGACCTTTTGGACAATGTGTCAGTTTCTTCCTGTTGATTTTCTAGATCATATTGGCTCCTTCTTTCTTCCAACCTGATCTCAATGGGGCATGGCTCCTCCCCTGTCACCACCAACTTGTTTGTTGTCCTCTGTAGATGGAAAAGCTGATCCTTCCCTGGGTCAGTTCCTCACATAAGAGCTAAGAGATGGTGTTTCTAGCTGACCCCTGTCTCTGTGACATCTCGGGTGATGGACTTGATACAGTTCTGTAATCAGAGTAGCTGCCGAAGATGAGGTAGTCACTGTCTGATAGGTATGAATTCAGCCGTGTCCTATCATTTTTGATGAAATCGACTATGGTGCCATCAGCTGACCAGTGGATGTCCAAAGAAGGGCTGATGCATCAATGACACTGGCATTCCTCCTGGAGATTTTGACTTGGAATGACTTCTTCAGTGTAGACTTGGATTTACAAATTTGCATTCCGTCCTCATCCTCCCAGTAACAGTGTGATTATACCCTTGAATCGATGGCATTTAGGTCATGAATTGTCATAAATTGTGGAGTTGTCAACTTGGATTGATTTGGTTGTTGTCATTGTCTTTACTTTGTTTGAGATGGTGTTGTAAAATCCCTCTGCCCAAGTCTTCTCAAAATCTTCTAACATTGCCTCCCCAATCATTACGGCATACTGTCACTGGTGGGGTGATCTTGATGTTCACGATGCTTTTGCCCCTGGATGTTCGTTGGGATCCAATGGATGGAGGCAGCTTTCCAGTTTCTGACAAAGTCCAGTCCTGCCCTTGACTTTGGCATCTGCTTAACCCATGGCTTTAGCCTCCTCCTTGTGATAGAGATTAACCGTTGTATCTGTCTCACCCTCTTCCATCTCCTTCATGTCTGACTCAATCTTGCAGTGTCGTATATTTAAGTACATCGGGAGAAGAAGAGATGAACCACAGAAAAACGATGGAGAACATGATATCTATTTAAAGTATTTGTTTTATTTGCAGAATGTGATATCTGACATGGCTGTCTTGTAGAGTCATGGAGAGGTAGTCTTGAGTGTGTTCCCCTGCCCTCTGAACCTGCGTCCACTGTATTTAAAAACTTTCTTCACTTAGGGCAACTCCCACTTTCAATGCTCTATCATCCAATCAGCTCCTTCTCCTAAATGAGTATGTGCTGTCTGTCGGACCACTACAGTGTGTCACCCATCAATCAAACCCCCATCTGACAGCTGCCTCCATCCTTGAAAGGGCTTCCTGCTCCTTCCTGCTTAGATCCCCCAACAAATGGTTTTTATCTCCTGTTACGATGGCCTGAAGGGTCATTTCCCTCAGTATCCCCACTATCTCCTCTCAGTATCACAACAGAATACTGGCCTGTGACTGTTTGAGAGCATTTGAGCATGTGCGTTCGTTCATCCTCTCATAAACAGAGCCACTGTTGCTCCTGTGTGTGCGTAAACTCCCTGCAAAAATGTGTGTAGCTCTCCTGTCTTCTCCTTGATCCTAATCCAGCCTTTTGTTAAATCCTGTGTCTCTGTGTGTCCCTCCTGAGGCTATCACTTTTATTGCTTCTCTCCCTACTTCAAAGAGAGCCGGAATGTCTCTGTCCCCAGCTGCTCCTAGTTAGTTAAGTTAATAACTAGTCTCCCTTTGTCTCTTCTCTGTACACCATAACTTAATATTTAAGAATAAAGGACAATTATAAGACAGTGTAGTAGGGGCGGTGGCAGCCCAGATACCACAGCAGCAGACAGTATGTGGTGGCTCAGGGCCCAGATCTTCAGTGCCTCTGGCTTCATGGTTATTCCAATGATCCCTCCATCACTGTGGCCGTACCTCATGAAAGTGGTTATGAACTGGTTGATCCACAGGCCATTCCATATTCCACTAATGTGTCACATCACATGCTGCCCCTGGACAAAATTATTTTGTGGAGGAAGCTTCTCCATGGAACGAAGATAGTAGAGGCTATACCAGACATGGTTGACATGGCCAGCTGCAAAGTACGGTAGTAGGTAAGCATCTTCTGGAATGTGGTCAGATGAAGAAGCAAGTCCCCCTCACGTTCAGCCCAGATGTATGACATCAGCATCAGCATCATTGGTTTCACCGAGACCTAAACCCAAAGTTTGTCTGTTCTGGTCTGACTCACAATCTGATCCTCTGAAGGATCCTCCATCAGGTCATTTACTTTCTGGAAATATCTTACCGGAACTCCAGAGAGCCCACTATCAGCCATCAGTGAGCATAAAGCCCCAACAAAACTCATCAATGCGTGCATACCCCAAGACGCTTTAAGCAGCGCAACCACATCTATAAGTGACATGTGTGTCTGTTTGAGGCGAGATGTGTCTGAGCCGAGATGCAGTGTCCCAACCATTTTGAGTGGGGTGGCCCAGGGCACAGACTCAAGCAAGGGTGGCACTGATTGCGGCATTTAGGAAGGATGTAGAAAGGTTTTCCCTCACCAAAATTTAGCCTAACATCACTCTAGCTTAGCTTAACAATTAGCCCGCTACAGCCTCTGAAAGACAGTATTGTTGGCCATAGATGCCAGCACCCTCAGGATTTTGGGGTGGCCAATTAGATTTAAGGGGTGGCCTGTGCCACCCCTGGCCACTCCCTAGAAACTCCCCTGCCAAGGTGTGTGCACAGGATTTGAACAGTGCACCTAGAACCCTCCCCCCCGGCTGTACAAGGAATTGAGAGTGGAGACAGAAAGTGCCACGGCTCAAAGCCGGTGAAACATGCACACATGCGCACATGCACGCACACACACACACAGTGCCAGAGAGAGGGGAGTGGGGGAGAAGGGTCTGACTCGCTTCAACACCTAGGAGTGATTTATCAGACTAAAAGTCCTCTGCTAATTTCATGTTTTTATTGGGGGTGGGGGGGGGCACATGGTGGGTTTATCAAATAGGCTACATTATACATGACATCCTTGCTCCTTTATGAATAAACATTGGAGAAAGCAAATTTGATGCATTTGATTTGAGTATTTTGCATGAAATATCATAAATCCCTATTTGTATGGGATTTTGGCACTTAAGGGGTTAATATCTAAAAATGCTCAAGGGTGCTCACCGGGCACCCTCCTGTATTTTGAATAGGTACCCCAAACTACAAGAATCAGCAGAGAAAAAAACTTTATCAGACGAAACAAGGTTCATCAAAAAAACAGCATTTGGCTCCCGGACTATATATATATATATATATTAATAAACATAGGCTATAATATTATAGGCTGTGTGGTAGTTGAAACATAGTTTCAAGTTGACGTTTATTTATGTTTGTAGTTTGTAAAAAAAATGTTTGTAATTTATTTTATTTTTTTCTTTGACTGGGCTCGCAGCGACCGGGCTCGCGGCCCGGGACCAAATGCGTTGCGGCCCCGGTACCGGTCCGCTGCCCGGTGGGACCACTGTATTAGAGTACAGTAGCAGCAATGAATAGAGATGACATTAGTAGACATCTATACTATAATGACGGGATTCTCTCTGTCTCTGTCTCTGTCTCTGTCTCTGTCTCTGTCTCTCTCTCTCTCTCTCTCTCTCTCTCTCTCTCTCTCTCTCTCTCTCTCTCTCTCTCTCTCTCTCTCTCTCTCTCTCTCTCTCTCTCTCTCTCTCTCTCTCTCTCTCTCTCTCTCTCTCTCTCTCTCTCTCTCTCTCTCTCTCTGTCCTTAGCGTATCTCGAGAACCGTTGGTCGGATCGACTTCAAACTTCAGGCCAGGTGAGCAGAATGGAGGCTTTTCGTTTGTTTGTTTGACGTTTGAAAGTTGGTCAACATCCACTTCAATTTTTTAGGAGAATTCTGCAACAGTGTTTTGTTGTGAGCCTCCACAAATGTTTTGTGGACTAAAAAACTGCCCTTCGATCGGTATGGGGTGAGTAGATAATGACTTAATTTCCATTTTTAGGTGAACTGTTCCTTTAACATGTTGCCATTGTTTTTACCCCTGGGTTTGTATGGAAGTTAGAAGTTCTCGTATGGTGACACCCTACAGGATGACTCACAGCAACATTTCTCACACCCGCTCGACTTCTTTTTGAGAAAACACCTGGGATTATGAAGGGAGGGGCCATGTTTGTGCGCGCGCGCACTCACTCACTCACTCACTCACTCACTCACTCACTCACTCACACACACACACACACAGTATCACAGTACAGTAACTCCATGTCATCAGTATTATCAGGTAATGGTATACTGCCTCAGTCTAGAGCTGCAACATTAGTCAGACAGAAAATTAATCTGCAACATTTCTTTTTATAATCAATTAATCGTTTAGACTCATTTTTAAGAAAGAAACTAGAACGACCGCAACGTGGACTTATGCCTCCACCATTAGTTCATTCTACACTCCAAATCGCCAGTTGAGGCAAATTGGAAGAAATTCCGTCAAGGCGCTCCTGAGATGTTGCGTTAGAGAGCTTGAAAATTGGGTGAGTGAGGTCACAGTGACCTTGAACTTTGAGCACCAAAATGTCCTTGAGTCCAAGTGGACGTTTGAGGCAAATTCAAGGGAAATTCCATCAAGACATTCCTGAGATATCGCGTTAACAAGGTTGAAAATGGCATTCGAGAGGTCACAGTGACCTTGACCTTTGACCTTTGACCACCAAAATCTAATCAGATCATCCTTGAGTCTAAGTGGATGTTTAAGGCAAATGTGATGAAATTCCGTCAAGGCGTTCCTCAGATATTGCGTTAACAAACCTCGGACGGACGGACGGACAACCCGGATCCATAATGCCTCCGGCCTGGCTATCGCCGGCGGAGGCATAAAAATATATATTTATTCGCTTCATTACAGCCTAACATTACCCCTAGGACTACAACTCAGTGTCCACTGTCAATCATCACCTTTTCACACATGATTTTCATGTGGTTCTTTTATTTAACTACTTGATCTGCTTGCTGTAGCCTGGACTCAGACTCCAGTCCAGGACTTGGACTGATTTTCAAGACTGCTGACTCGACTTGGACTTGAGCATTCATGCATTCTAAGACTCGGAGGATGGAGATGAGCACTTGGATGACGAGACATTTTTGTGTGTTTTTGTTAGTTTCTTTTTTTTTAATAGGTCCTAATAATTTGCCATAAGATATTGATAGCTATATTAATACTGTACTGTGACATTATTCAATTTAGTACAAGGGCAGGCATGTGTGTTCCACCTACATGTGGATTCACGCTCATGCTCAGTAACTCTGGACTCGGACTCAGGTAACGGGGACTACTCACTCGACTCGGACCAGTGTTTCAGTCCAAGACAAGTCTGAATCACCATTAAGAAGAGATGTGACGACAACACTGGCTGTAGCTGTTTTGTCCTATACATTCTTTTAACTGTAAAGTGTATTGGGGAGCCATGCTTCAGAGTGATTCTGCACTTTAAATGAAATTGATTTATTGATTTCAGCTCCACAGCTGTGCTTTCTGCTGCATCACCTTGAGCTATGGCCTTAAGGTGCTCCTCTCCTTGGTCAGGGTAAGGGTTCGTTAGGGTTAGTTATGGGTTAAGGTTAGAATTAGTGTTAGGGTTAGTTAGAGGTTAGGGTTAGGATTAGTGTTAGGGTAATGGTTGATTTATCGTAGGGCGCTCGGAATTTTTCACAAGTGTCTAACGGTTTGTTAACGGCTGTAATATTTTCGCCTTCCTCCGAGTCCAAATCACCGTAAAATAGGCCTGTTTCGTCACATGTGATGAACTATTAAAGTTTGCTGGGTCTGGAATCACAATGCTAATGTTGTGAGCATGCAGTGTGCATTAATGTTGCAGTAGTCTCGCTTGCCAGACTATCTCCCTGTACCGGGAGACAACACTGAAAATTAAAGCACTGTAAAACCATCTTCCTCTGACTCCAAATCACTGTAAAATCATCCTCCTCTGAGTCTAAATTACTCTAAAAAACATCCTGCCCAAGTCCTAAATGCAAACAAAACCATGGACAGACACTCTTCTCTTTATCCCCCGCATCGGTTTTGACAGACGACGGCTTGAATCTCTCTGCTCCTCCAGAACTCCACTCCGCCCAAACCAGCCCTCTGTTTTCCCCAGGGAGGAAGCTGCTGGCCCGGGCAGGCTGGCTGTCAGACACCGCTACACTGATGGAACTCTCTCTCGAGTCTAGCCAATCACAGTGCTACACAGACGGAACTCTCTCTCTCTAGCCAATCACAGTGCTACACTGATGGAACTCTCTCTCTAGCCAATCACAGTGCTACACTAACGGAACTCTCTCTCTAGCCAATCACAGTGCTACACTGACGGAACTCTCTCTCTAGCCAATCACAGTGCTACACTGATGGAACTCTCTCTCTAGCCAATCACAGTGCTACACTGACGGAACTCTCTCTCTAGCCAATCACAGTGCTACACTGACGGAACGCTCTCTCTAGCCACTCACAGTGCGCAACAAAATATGATGGTGTCCATCACATAACATTCTCCAGGTGCCAAAGAAAAGTGTGGAGAGACCATCTTTTCTGTCTCTTCTGACATCATATCTGTCCAGAGACAGTTTCAAAAGTATGGAGAGATTAAGCATAAATTGGGGATAGGGGTGACTGTAGGTGGTCTGACCTTGAGCTATCTTGACAGAGGTGTAGGTCTGTAGTTCAGTCAGTAGTTGGCTCCTCTCTGAAGGCTTCAGGCTGTAGATGAACTCTTTGGCTCTCTGAGGAGATGTCAGAGGCTCTCTGGGCTGCTTCCTCCCAGCCTGGGTCCCCAACAGCCGGGCCGAGACCTGGCTGTCTGTCCCCGAGCTGAACAAGATGGAGCAAACATCAGATCTCTGGATTTGTAGGCTGAATGGTGACACACCAATATATATCTGTGTATTTCCTACAAAGTGGGCTAAATATTAATTTGTAAGTCAAAGCCATTATTTTTTATAAATGATAAATTATCCGATTCCAGCTTAAATGTGAATATTTTCTGCTTTCTTTACTCCTCTATCACAATAAACTGGTTGACATTTTTCAGAATTTTCTGACATTTTATAGACAAACAACTAATCGATTAAATCGAGAAAATATTCAACAGATTAATGACAATGAAAATAATTGTTAGTTGCAGCCCTACATATCCCTGTTGTCAATATTACCTGGGGCTGAGCAATATGGACATAAAAAAAATCATATCTCTGTAATTGTAGGCTGAATGGCGATACACCATATAATTTATATTTTCTACAAAGTGGCTAAATGTTCAGTTATAAGTCAAAGCGACATGTGAGAGGTCACAAGCACTTTGATTAAAACAAGACTAAGTTAAAATCATACTGCAATGAAAGTGATGGGTGTGTGACAGAGCACCCCACCCTCCAAATGCTTTTTGAGAAAACTGTAATCAAACAAGATAGGAAAATCATTGCTGACCCCTCCCGTGTCTTGTATTCAGAATATGAACTGCTCCCATCTGGCAGATGTTACAGAGTTTAAATTAAAAACAAGAAAAGACACCTCAACAGATACAAGAACTCTTTTATCCCTCATCAGTCTCATAAACTCAGGTCATAAACTAGCCCCATAAGTGACCCTACTACTGTACTCCGTATAGTATACACTCGTGCAGTACTCGGTTCACATTGCCTTCCATAAGGCAATAGGGGGGAACGGCTGTTCAAAACGCTCTCCTACCCGTCTCCGACGTCCGATTGCAGATCCGAAGATATGATAGTCCTCCTACAGAAGCCAGTAATTTAGCCGGGGCGATTAAAATTATACTGCTGCGTGAAACAACAGTTTAAAAGCAGTGCATATATCATTTGTGTCCAGTGTCCAATTTATAATGGCTATGCAGTCCAGTGAACAGCATTTATCTATTTAGATACTGAGAACATTAATGTTATTGAAAGTTATTGTCATACAGAAACATAATTTGTATTGTATAGCTTCGTTTAAATGCTTAATTTATAGTTTTACTGTGCGAATTTATCATTTTTCAATGGCATCTGTGTGCTCTAGGCTTGTGCAAAAACGTTTTTACTTTGAAAAACGGCCACGGGAAATACTTATTGTTGCTGGCGAACCAGAGGTGGTTCACTCTCTGTCTCGAGTCCCCTCCCCTCTCTGCCCCTGACAAGTAAACTCAAGATCCCAAGATGAAGCGGTCTCCGTGTCATTATTTCATCCATAATTACAGAATATAAAGAACCCTAAACGCTCGATTAGATCTATATCATGTATCATAATATGTCATATCTCTTATCATATCATAATACCAATATCATAATATAAGATATACGATATATAGCGTTATATACACATACATACACCATATATACAGGCTATAGCCCAGTCAGTCCTAATTTACCTCCAGCAGCTCGGGTCATGTGTCTCTGTCCTCCCCGGGGTCAGCGCTCTGAGTCCCGGCTGTCTGACAGCTCCGTGCAGCCTGAGCAGCTTCAGCATGGTGTGAACGGTCAGTCCAAACCCACAGTGCTGTCTTTCTGTGTCTGTGTAGAGTTCACGCTGAGTCGAGCTGAGAGTTTGGACGCTTCTCACCGGTTTTGTTCGGTCCAGCAGATCTTTAGTAAAAAGCCTTTGAGTTTAGTCTCAGACTGTTTCTCCTGTTAGCTCACATTAGCTTACAGCAGGCATTAGTTAGCATATTATTACATTGGCTTTAGCTTTAGCTTCCAGCTCGTGCACCGTCCAGTCTGTCTCTGGTTAAGTTTAGCAGAATGACGTCAGCCGTCAAGCTCACCGGAATAAAGAATAGTAATTTTAGGGTGCGTTCGTCAATCGATCTAGTCTCTACACTGACATGAGAGCGCGGGTGTACCGGTACATTACAACGGCGCTCCCAATTTGTCGAGTGTGCGCTCTTCGCTCTGGCGCTCGGAGTGGACGACGAACGCACCCATAATAAAACACCAATACAAATTGCTTACTTCCGCTAAAACCTTGAAAATAAAACAGTTTCAATCAATATACACGTTTCAATCGTCAAATACCAGGAACAAACAATACTATTGTCCGGCAACGGTCTTCAAAATAAAACGCATATTTACCAATATCTTACTACTTCTGAGACCTTTCAAAATAAACCAATTTCAACCGATGATTTCAACCGTCAAGCTACCACCACATAATGTTAGCTGCTACTGCAACACAACAAAAGACTAACGCGAGACTCAGCCTTCATTCTTCAGAGACAAAAAAAAACATTATAGAAAAATATCAGAATTAATCTTGTTTATTAATGAAAGACACCATGACAATATATTACAACTCGGCTGGCCACAGAATGCGCAAGATACATCGGAAATATTACTTTGACCCATTTAAAATCATGTGACTCATGTCACGTTCCATTACAGCACCGGCAGTCTAGCCCTTATTAAGGCCTTGTTGTCAAGGCCGGATTAATAGTAATATGGGCCCTGGGGCTATGGATTTTTTAAAGGCCCCCCCATGTTGCCGTCAAGCCCCCCCACCCCCCCTCCATCTCCAAAACACCATTCAGCAGCACTGCTTACACGCAAGACACATCTTATTTTAGAGAGTGTATAATGAAAGCCTGCTATATAAAGCCTGAACTTGGCTAACTTATCTGAGTGATAATAATCACATAATAGGCTATTAAAAAACACCCCAACTATTCACTGTTCATCATGCAGTGGCGTCATTTCAGCAAAAGCCAAGGTATGACAAGGGACACACTGGTTTATCAGTGTGGAGTCAATTTGTGGAGTCAATTTTGGTGAGTTGTTTCTATGCAATTCACTTGATGTGTAAGTAGTAAACATATTTAATTCCAGTGAATCATAGTGTTACTTTTTGTGTGAAAAGTGCTACAAACAGGACCTCACAGGCTGTGCATAAAACTAATGCTGTAAATTGTACAAGGAACCCCTAACCATACCTGTCAACATTGGGCTGTGAAAAAGGGGGAGATTTTCTTGGGTATCAGTGAATGACTTATCCTCAATGTACCCCTCCCCCCATATAACCCTACATCACAAATTAATAGAATAAATACAAGGATGTACAGTAAATTATTTTCTAGTCTCAAATTCATGACTCGCAGTAAAATAAATACAGGTAATGATAAAATAAAATAAAATAAAATAAAATAAAATAAAATAAAATAAAATAAAATAAAATAAAATAAATATACAACATGTACAAAAGATGTGATCAAAAGTGAGCATCTAAAATTTACATCACAAAAATGATCAAGTGCAAACATTGAGAGTTTCAGTGAATATGGCTATGGTAGAAGTTCCCCCCTGTGCTTCCACGGCTTGTCTGTGTTTGGCATCAATGTTTAACATGTTTGCTAATGTCATTTTCTCCACCGTGTTCTACAGTGGGGAACATACATAGCTTGCAAAACGACATTGCCTGACATAGCTTGCAAAACGCATAGCTTGCAAAACATAGCTTGCAAAACATATAGCTTGCAAAATGCATGGTATTTGCTAATGTGGCTAGTGGTTAGAAATGGGAAGTTATCGCACTGAAATTTAGCAGCACATCTCTTCTTCTTGGGGCATGTTTGACTGCGGTCCTCCACCGAGAGCTTGAGCGAGTGCAGTGACGCAGTTACGCACCATGCATCACTCGTCACTCTAAAAATATTAATGTTTTAGCCTACATTAATAATTGACCACAAAGTAGTTACATTAATGTAGCCTACTTTTTGTTAATAAACATAAACAACACAATACAGCAGTAAAAACAATATACGGTAGGCTAGCTAGGTGTGAGGAAGTGTAACCTCTGTAAACTGGTATGTGTGGGTACACTATAGAAATTATTTCTGTCAGACAATTATTTGTCGTTGGAGGGTTTGTTTATTTCCATGAACAGAGTTTAAATAGGCTACATAATCCTAAATAAGCTACACCTATCAACTATCCATTAAGCCATGAGCCCAAGCACCACAATCAGCCAGGGATGCAAACTCATGTATGGTGAAATAAGAGACACCGGGGGTGCGGGTGGGGTGTTTGCAACAATTTTGTGCAACCCCCCTTCCCCCCATCAATTCGGTTACGGTGGTCGTGGTTAAGAAAACCCTGATCTTTTCACTTCCCCAGGTTCCTTTATCTGTGTCAAAACCTCCCCCTCCCATTATTTTAGATTTAGAATGTTAATTTTCTATAAAACACAATACATTTTAATGTAATTCCACAACATTTATTCTTGGCCCTCGGCCCTGCACCCAGATTGAGTTTTGGCCCTTCATGGGAAATAATTTGGGCACCCCTGCTCTAGTTAGTATAATAAAGGAGAAGTTTTACTTGAAAATTGTGAAATGACGCCATCTGCTGGTCCAAACCATCACCAGAATTTGCTTCATGAAGTTCCACATTTAAATTGCAAATGATGTTATAAAGCAGAGGATCATAATTTTAGGAGGCACAAGGAGGTGTTTCAGGCCAAAATCGCAGCAGTGGTGTTGTGAAAAAGCACATTTGATTTAGTCGAGAACTCCATGACTATTGTAGGTAGAGCGATAACAGAGAAACTATGGTCACAACAGTCATTGACTTGTTCTACATTCTCTGTGTTCACTTCTTGTCAATGAAATAATGCTGAACTTTAACAGTTCATCAGTTTGCTGGGGACCCCCTGGAACCCCCTCTGGACCCCTGGTGGTCCATGGATCCCAGCGTGCGAAACACTAATACAATATCAGTCGGGTAGATGTCAGAGAGTTACGCATGCTTGTGTGTATGTTGTAATGTATTTGTCAGAGCAGTTTAAAGGTGATGTCACTGGCATTTAGAGATAAGACAAAACAATATATAATATTATCAACGATGATTTGATTTAAATAAATCTCTTTTTAAAACAAAAGTCAGAACAGCTTTTACCTTTCAAAAGCTTTCAGGACAATCAACCCCAAACTCCTTCATGCTAACCTGACCAAAAGCACAGCTTTTCAATCCAAATCAAATCCATCCAACTGTTCATTAACCTACTACCAATAACTACCAAGGATCTTAACACCCCCGACACTGACATGAGGCTGCGGGCGAGGCCGAAGTTGAGCAATTGTGCGCTGAGTGACTTCACTCGAGCACTCCATGATGTGATCAGTGATGGGATGTGCGTGTGTCTGTGTGTGTGTGTGTGTGTGTGTGTGTGTGTGTGTGTGTGTGCGTGTGCGTGCGTGCGTTAACAAGCATGGCCCCTTCCTCAAACAGAAGCCGAGCGGGCATGAGAAATGCCGCTGTGAGTCCCCCCTGGGGGACCCCCATTTGAGAACCACTGCTGTAGGGTGTCACCATAATGAGAACTGTTGTGTGTGTGTGTGTGTGTGTGTGTGTGTGTGTGTGTGTGTGTGTGTGTGTGTGTGTGTGTGTGTGTGTGTACATTATACATACATACATACATACACACATTTTGGTTGAGCTGAATCACATGGTTTGACCAAGTAAAATTATTTTTTGTAAGCATTTTTCTATGGATGGCAGGTGAAATCCCTTGGTTCGTATGCCTAACCCAAAAGTGGGCGTGACTTTGGCTCTCTATGTAGGCCACATTCGTAGAGATAGACGCCCCCGCTCCCTCCCCACACACACACACCTCAATCTTCCATCTTGTTCTCTCACCCCCAACAAAAATAGCACCAACGCTGGCATCTCCTCCCCCCCCCCCCCCCCCCCACACACACACACACACACACATCATTTTTCCATTTCCATTGCTCTCTGTTGTCCTTATTAACCCAAACAGGGACAGAACCAGTGAGAGCGTGTGGGGCCCAGGGGCTCTCTGTCCTCCGCTCCTGACCCAGATACTCCCCGTCTCTCTCATCCAGCACACAGGCAAGGGCACCTTGACTGGCCAGGTAACACAGAATATCATTATGTGTGTGTGTGTGTGTGTGTGTGTGTGTGTGTGTGTGTGTGTGTGTGTGTGTGTGTGTGTGTGTGTGTTTGTGTGTGTGTGTGTGTGTGTGTGTGTGTGTGTGTGTGTGTGTATAATAATTGATTGGATTTATATAGCGCCTTTCTAGATACTCAAAGCGCTTCACATATCAAGGGAGGGAGGGGGAGGGAACTCAACTCATCCACCACCGATGTGTAGCACCCACCTGGGTGATGCACGGCAGCGAGTTTGCGCCAGAACGCTCACCACACATCAGCTATCACGGTGGAGAGTTGAGGACTGAATGTGCCAATTAAGTAAGAGGGATGATTAGGTGGCCATGATTGAAGGAAGGCCTGTTTGGGAATTTAGCCAGGGCACCGGGGTTACACCCCTACTCTTGCGAAGAGTGCCAATGGGATCGTTTAATGACCACAGAGAGTCATATATATATATATATACACACATATATATATATACAGTATATGCGCTCGACCCCTAGCCCCCGTTCACACAGTACGCCGAAGCAACGCTCAACCAGGATTGACGCCGATTTTCCAAGCGTGAAGTCGCGCCGCCGCACCGACGCAGGGATGAAGTCAATGGGAGTTGTGGGCGGCTTCAAGGCGTGAGAGTAGGCGCTGAGAGGAAAAGACAAGGCGTCTTGTGTGAACGGTAACAGTGGGGCCACACTTGCGCGACGTTTGACGCAGGCTGTCGCTGCTGCCCATTCACTTTGTATTGGATCGCGTAGCCAGGTATCCCAGCATGCTTTGCAAGGCGATGAGCAGCGTGTTCAATACAAAGTGAATGGGCAGCAGCGACAGCCTGCGTCAAATGTCGCGCAAGTGTGGCTCCACCGTAAGGCGTACGTTCAGCTTGTGCCTGCTTCAAGCTTCAGTTCTGCTTACGTTCGGCGTCCTGTGTGAACAAGGGCCTAGTCTCTGCAGCGGCCGAGCCCACAGTTGCAGCGCACAGTTGCTCAACTTCGCATCCCTGATGATGACATCACTCTGAGAAAATAAACAAGCATAAACATGGCTTGGTACAACTGAAAATAGTACACAGGGTTCATTTTACTAATGCTAGATTGGCAAATATTTATCCAAACACTGACCTGCCATGCCCTCGATGTAGAGGTCAGCCAGCAGACCTAGTGTCCCAATCTCTCCACCTTCTGGATAAGTCTATTTAAAGCTTTTAGTGGATGTTTGAAACTCAAATTGACCCTGAACCAATCTGTGCCCTCTTTGGTTTAACACCAAGTGAGTCCTGTGCTTCCTTACCAAATAAAGCCTACGTGGTCAGCTTTCACTACGCTCCTTGCGTAGTGATCCTTTTAAAATTGAAGCAACACACTCCTCCATCCTTTTCTCACTGGCTCAGAGATGTCATATTAAAGCTAGAGAAAATTAAGTATACAATCAAAGGCTCTTCTCAAACCTTTGATAAGCCCCTTCCTGAAAATGTATGATTCTCTGCAGGAACCCAGATAGGCGAAGAGTAGGGTACACATAAGTCCAGCTACAGTGAGCGCTTTTCCATAACTCCTCCTCCATTTAGTTTTTTTTCTCCTCTCCCATTCTTTATTTATGATTTATATGACTATACAATTGTCTTAGTAGAACTGTCTTTCCTTCATCAACATGTACTTTGGAACCTGTAATCCTATGGGTGGGTGGGGAGGGATGGGAATGGGAATGGGGAATTTAATATCTCAACTTATTTGATTTTTTAGCATTTCCTTGTACTTGAAAGATCAATGGGTGATCTGAAGTCAATATAATATCTATGTATATATGTTTTGTATTATTTTCCCCGAGTGGGATGAAAACTTGAAAATCAATAAAATATTTACAAAAAAAAGAGAGAAAATGAACAAGCAAACACGTTTGATACAAATGTCTTTCATTTTTATTTTTATTTTTAAGTGGCCCATTGTGGACGTTTATTTTGAAAGCAATTTCCGGTCCTATGCGAGCTAATTGTATGGAGCTTGACGCAGCTAGTTGGACGTGTTTCAGCTCTCTTTCTGAAGGATTCGGGAGACAGACAGACCGTCACCGTAGCTAATAGCCTGTGTGGTCAAATGTCCTTCGACTCCTCCCAGTAGTATTTTAGTGGCTGTTTTGTGTTGTTTAGTTGCTATTGTTGTGTTGTTTTAGTGGCTGTAGTTTTCGTGTTGTTTATTAGTTGTTGTTTTGGGTCACTTGTGGACATGGAGGAGCCTCCTGACTTTGAAGCCCTGAACCTGACAGCGGGGAGCTTGGCTGTACCCTACCCGTCCTGTGATGCGTGGAGAGCGGGCTCCGAGGGCTCCGTCTTCCACCTGGCTCACCTCTTCCAGCTGTTCGGCTTGATGGGGGGCAGCGGCATCCCCGGACTGCTCTACCTGTTCAGCTGCCTCTCTCTGGGGTTCTTCTGCTCCTCTCTCTGGGCATGGAGCTCCTGCACCTCCCACACCTTCCTGTGGAGCTTCGCGCTGTTCGCGCTCTGCGGAGCACAGCTGCTGCACGTCTCCTACCGCCTGAGGACCCTGACGTTCCACAAGGACTTCCAGGACCTTTACAGGTATGAGATAGTCATGCCACATGGGACCAGAGATGGGGAAAGTAGCTACACACACTCTCTTAAAAAATTTACTCTAGTAAAATTAGAAGTAGCCTACTGATTCAACTTGTTTACTCAAGTAATAAAAGTTTAAAAAAAAAGTACAGACCCTGAAATGTAATAAAGTATAAAAGTAAAAAGTATTTCTACGGCTGTTTGTTTCTGTGCAAAGCTTAACTATCGGAAACTCACATATTAATATAATTTGAAGACTATTATAACGTAAAAGATCCCCTCCAAACAGACATAGGACTTTGATTAATAATTTGTGTGATATGGAAGACGAGAGTGACAAATAAACAACTACATAGTTTTGTAACTATCTTGTGTTAAAATGTAGGGAGTAAAAGTAAAAGAAAGTCTAATAATTACTCAGTATTGTAAAGTAGGCTAGATACCTGAAAATCCTATTTAAGTAGGCTACAGTAACAAAGTATTGTACTTAGTTACTTCCCATCTCTGATGGTGATACACGATGATACAGTAAGAAGAGTTCTTTTGCAAAAAAGTTACATTACATTCTTAAAATGAATAAACAACACATGTTTGATACTCCCTGGAGTGCATAAATACATTAGTGGGGTGATTTATGTGGAAATGATCAGGTGAAAATGTTTTAATCATGATTTATAATAAAAATATACAAAAATGAAATAAATACAATATAAATACATCAATATATAATGTTAATATAAAAGGATGAAAAATACGAACAGATAGCTGTTTTTGCAAATGAACTCTTCATGTATCCCAGTATTTTCTACAAAGTGGGCTACATGTTCATTTCAGTTGTAAGTCAAATCCACATGTGAGATGTCACAAGCAATTTGATTAAAACAAGAGTGATCAAAATAAAATGCAAAGACAGGGTTTCCTTCCCTGACTATTGGTGCTTTCACAAAATCACAATGCATTTTTTTTATCAATAATCACCAGTAATGTGGATATAATGACTAAGTGGGTAAAGGCCAAGAATAGAACAGAACAACCTGGTCAGTTCAGAATTCCTTTACTGCATATTTCTTTCTGCTTTTTCATATGGATTTGATAACGCATAGAGTGGCCATTTAGGTTCTGTGATTCCAACATTACTCTTGACTTCATAGGCCTATATCTGCCATGCACCGGGGATATTTAGCCTCCATTCATTTCCCTTTTGGTGTACTAGAGGATTTGGATTTTCTACTGATAAAGGATTTTGAGATTTACTGTATGTGCAGAGACATTTCTATTTCTATTTGTGGACCTTTCCAGCTGCATGTTCAAAAGACTGGGCGTATCGCTCACCCACTTCGGGAAGATTGTGGCGTGCTGTGAGGGGGACATCCACACCATGGAGAAAGAGCACTGCTTCGCCATGGAGGGGAAGACGGCTATCGATAAGCTGTCGGTGCTGCTGTCCGGCAGGCAGGTGCCACACAACAGCTCTATTAGACTACCAAAATCACACCATCTTCCAGGTTTAGCCCATAGCACCCCAATCAAACATTCTCCAACAACTGCCAACATTCTTGTTGGCAGAACAACAAGAATGTTGGCAGTTGTTGGCGAATGTTTGATTGGGGTGCTATGGGCTAAACACAGACAAACAAGGATTGAACATATCGAATCTGACCAAACATCTCCAAACAAGGACAGACAGCCATGGCACACCAAACAAACATCTGTGGAGCGGTCATGCTGCGTAGCACTGGGTGTTAGTACACTTTGAGGTGTGTCCAAGTCATTGTGCTATTCTCCGCAACTCAACTCAACTCAAACTTTATTTATAAAGCACCTTAAAAAACAACCAAAGTTGACCAAAGTGCTGTACACTACAGGTCAATAAGAAAAAGGCAAACACAATAAATGCAAAGCAGCATATGAAAAAATACCACAATATACAACACAATACAAGAGATTATAAAGGTTTTCGGGTGTCCAGCTCAACCTGAGTTGAAAGCCAAGTGAGACTTCAAAGAAGACTTAAAAATCGGAGGTCTGAGCAGGTCTAATGTGTGTCTATTCCAGAGCCTAGGGGCAGCCACCCCAAAGGCTTGGTCGCCTCTGGTCGGTCAAGTCTTTGGGACAACCAGCAGCAGCTGGCCGAGCTCAGTGCTCGAGTAGGGGCATGAAAGTGCAGGAGTTCAGCTACATACTGAGGTACTGAGCCAATTTAGAGCTTTAAAAACAAACAACAAAATCTTAAAATCAATTGTAAAAGGCACTGGGAGCCAGTGGAGCGAGGCCAAGCCTGGAGTGATGTGGTCGCACTTTTGCTTACCAGTGAGGAGACGAGCTGCTGTATTTCTGCACAAGCTGCAGGTGATGCAACAATGACTGGTCAATACCAACATACAGAGAGTTACAATAATCCAGCTGTGTATTCATAAAAGCATGGATTACCCTCTCCAAATCTTTGCGGGAGAGATAATCCTAAGTAGTATAATTATTCACAGGTGTGGTCAGGGTGTCAGATCCACACAACCAATCAGATTCCCCTCTCTCATTCCCTTTAATACATTTTGCACAATGCATGCCATAATGAGAGCGTGCTGGTCTGGGCCGTCCATATAACGGATTGGCTGAGTGCAGATATTACTGTCTTTCAGAGGCTCTAGTGGGCTCATTTTTAAATAGGGTATCCTATGAAACCAGAAGACCTTGGGCATCTATTGGTACAAGCTATGTCATGCTAGCTTGTACGGAAGGGGGCTAAATGATGCTCCAAAGTTAGGCAAAACTGAAAACCTAAGGGAAAAACTCGCATCATAGCCATTTTCAAAGGGGTCCCTCATCTCAAGCTATCTGAATAAAAATGGGTTCTATGGGTACCCACGAATCTCCCCTTTACAGACCTGCCCACGTATGCTAATCTCATGCAGTTTTAGGCCAAAAAAAACATGCATTTCTTCTCTCTTCTTTTTGCATGCAGAATGTATTATTATTCTTATTCTATTTGAATATTTCTGCATACTGGGGTCTCTAAACAGTCTTGGAGTTGCGTACTGTAACTTGGGTATGACTGGAAAGCTGAGACTCTTGTGGATTAATTGAGCCCAATTGTATTCATGCCTGATGATGTTAGTCCCTATTAGTAGCCATTCCATTGTAGTGAGATGGCAGTGCACCAGGATTTTACACACAGCTATTTTTCTGAACAGCACGCTCATGGCGCAGGTGGAAGCTAGGAAAGAGAGCCAGCGCAGACGCAACCGCTACGGTAAATGTCTTCTGCGGTGTACGCTAGGGCCCTTATTGTGTGTTTGGATGCACTGGTGTATATTCATTTTGGGAGTTTGGCATGACGTTCTCTCCACACACAACAGCTATGGTTAAGGCTACAGTTTCTCCCATTGTGAAGAGCATCAGTTAACGGCAGCTTTACCTCTGTTTTCCCACAGAATCTGTGTGACGGTGAATGGGGAGTTTCTGCATTACATCCAACCTTTCCAGTTTCTGGATTCCCCTGAATGGGACTCCCTCAGGCCATCAGAAGAGGGTGTATTTCAGGTTAACTTAAAAAGTCCATGTATCTAACGTGTATCGCTAAAACTTCCAAATATGCTTGTATCCACGTAACATCTAGAGTCAAAGTGGAACTAATAGATTCCCTGCCTACCAACATGAGGGTCGTAGGTTTGGATCCACGTGTTACCTCTGGCTTGGTTGGGTGTCTATACAGGCATGATTGACTGGTGTCTGCGGATGGGAAGCCAGATTGAGGGTATGTGTCCTGGTGGCTGCGCTAGCACCTCCTCTGGTCGGTCCGGGCGCCTGGTCGGGGTGGAGGGGAACTGGTGGGAATAGCATGATCCTCCCATGTGCTACGTCCTGCAGGTGAAGCTCCCCCTGTCAGGTGAAAAGAAGCGGCTGGCAATTGCGCATGTGTCGGAGGAAGCACGGTGCTAGTCTCGGCTCTCCCCAGATCGGTAGAGGGTGGAGCAGCGACTAGGACAGCAGGGGGGGAAATTGGCCAAGTACAATTGGGGAGATTTTTTTTTTTTTTTTTTTTTTGATGACTTGGCTGAACAGACCTGTCTCTTCTACTGTATGGGAAGTCTTAAAGACATAAAGCCGCTGTAAAAAGCCAGCAGCAAACGCCTGCTGCCATCCCCCAATATAGTTGCACATCAGGAGCATCAAATATCATATCCCACGTACTTTTTTGCCAGTATGGACGTGAAATGATGCATAATGCTCTTTAAAAAGTCTTACAAAGTCTTGACTTGTTGAAATCTGCAGACATCAGAAATCTGCAGTATATTATCAAGAGACCCCCAATAAAATATCCCTAATTGCTTTTTTAATCCCCCCATAGATAACCATTCCTTGTGTCGTGTGTCTTGTCAATAGGTCACGCTGCGTGCTGATAACCGCTGTCGCTACGTTTCGTGGAGGAGGAAGAAACTCTATCTGCTTTTCGCTAAGCACCGTTACATCGCCAAGATCTTCGCTCTGGTCGTTCGCAACGACATCGCCGAGAAGCTGTACTCCCTTAACGACAAGGCGCTGGACAGCCGCGGCCACCGCTACGATCTCCGGTTACCCAGCTACTGCCACATGCCAGGGCCTGAATTAGAACGCACAGATGCCTTTCTGCAAGTGCCGTTGCCGGGCCCAACGACTGCTGCACACCCTACTGCAACCAGGGTTGGGGAGTAACAGACTACATGTATTTAAAATACATTCTTTAAAATACAAAATATCAGTAACTCTATTCCATTACAGTTACAGTTTAAATTGGTGGTATTCTGAATACAGTTACTGTCCTTAAAAATAGATTACGGTACTTTAGGGGTTACTTTATTTGTTTGTTTTGTTTTATTTGCTGTAAAATTCATATGCCTGCCACACACCACAAGAGAATGGCAATGTGGGAGGAGGCACATAGCCAGGACACTGTCAGGAATGTGTTTTTGATGTGGAAATATAAGAACATTTGACTACAAACCTGCTGAAGAAGAAGCATTACATCAGTGCGCATCGCAACCAGTGTTGGGGAACGTTACTTTTAAAAGTAACTCATTACATTACTAGTTACTTCTGTTAAAAAGTAATACATTACGTTACTGCGTTACCTTCCCGGAAAAGTAACTTGTTAAGAGTACTCGCAGAGTACTTTCGCGTTACCAAAAATGTAAACCCCTTTGTGATTCGTCGCGCACGTCTCCCTTTGAACCGTCATTGCATAACATAGTCTACACAGGGCCGTAGCTAGCTATGAGGACGGGGAGGTCCGGACCTCCCCTAATATTTCAGAGAAAAGGAAAAAAAAAAAAATTTTTTTTTTTTTTTTTTTAAATAAAACAATCTGCATGGAAAAGCATGAAAAACACGGGATCGCTTTTATTTTGAAACGAAAGGCAGGTCAGGCAGGAAGTCATCTGATGCCGCGTCCGCGGTAACTTGATTCCGAGAGAGCAGCAGCATGGTGGTGAGTGATGACTGTCTGTCTGCCTGGCGAGATAATTGAAGGTGAGCGAGCTGCGAGACAGTGAGCGAGTGAACGACAGACAGTGAGTGACACTGACAGATTTTTTAGCAACAACCAAGAAAGTAAGTGTCTAGTCTGTCTCTTAAGTAATGTTACCTGTGTGACACGTTGGGATGCTACTGGCTAATCATGCATGATGTCAATTGCCAAGCTCCCGAAGTCAGGTATGCAGGTGGCTATATGCATGGTTTCAGTTTCATGACCCAATAAGTAACAAAAAGAGGTGGTGTAAAGTTAAAAACAACATAATACATTTTATTTTATTTTTCAATTGTTCCTATCAGGAATAAATAAATGTCCCTCTGTATGTTTTTTTTTATTATCGATGATGACTTTGTGTGTTGTGTACGGCTTGGGTTGTGTACCTGTGTTTGTAGGTGTCATTTTGATATGAATTTGGCTAAAACAGTTTGTGTTTGTTAGTTACAATTATGTTGACAGGAGAGCTGAGCAGGTGGTGACATGAAAGAGAATATACTGAATAATGACATCACAACAGTATAATCCTAATGTTGATTTAAAATTATATATTACTCTAAATATGGCTTAAAAAGGGGAAAAAAAAAACTCAAATTTTTTTCGGGCCCTTGCTGGACCTCCCCTATTTCGGAACTCTGGCTACGGCCCTGAGTCTACACAGCACATAATACAGTATGTAACTCTGAAGGCTAAGAACAGGAATGACAGACTAGAGCCCTGCATTCTGGCGAATGCCCCGACCCTAGGGCCGGGATAGGGCCAATTTTCACATCACTACTGTAGCTGGGGGCCGGGGCCGGGCATGCCTGTTTTTTGTTTTGTTTTTTAATGTTTGAACTTAGTGTTTTAATGTACTTTATTGTATAGTGTTAATTTGATAGGCTTAGGCTATTCGAAATTGACCAGACACATAAGGTTTGGGGGGAGTGGGGTGGGCTCGGACCTGGAATTCTGACAAGCCGTAGGGCTGACATCGGGCTCGGGCCCGAACATGTAGGACCCAGGCCTGGCTAGGGCCTAGATTTGAGGCCAGTGCAGGGCTCTGTGACACATTATCCCTTTTACAGCTGTTTATTAACAAACTTTTATGTTTGATTCACCTATAAATAAACAAAATCAAGAGGGTATCCGGGTTCAAATGCATAGGCTACAGAATCACTTTACCTGTTGCACCTACCTCATGCACACAATCCCCCCTAACACACACACACACAATGCAGTTTACGCATCATGGCATTTGTAAACACGGGACATATGGACCAATCTAGTTTCATTTGGTGTTTTCAAGGACGATTTGGACTTTGGACTCAAAACATCGGCAGGAGAGGACAACTAATCACTGCTGGGGCAGAAGTTGGTGAGTGTTCATTCATGGGCTAACGTTGCTGTCTTTTGCCTAGCATTAATCTGCAGCTTCGTTATGCAGAAAGTGCGTAGATTTGACTTCACTTCTACGTGGGATTGAAACGTATTGGTTGTGATATTCTGGTGAGTTGTGCTGTGAGATTGACCACGGCTCTTGGTGTGATTTGTTGTGGCTCACTGGTTTCTTGTTGGAGTGGAGCTGATCTCTTCCTCTCTCTGTAAAGTTGCGGTCGGGTTGTTTGTGTGTGATACAGCAGCCTTGTATCAGACATAGATATTGGCACATATTGGAAAGTGACAATTCAAATGACCAGTGCTTTTCAAACTCCACCCAGATTTTTCTATGAGAGGTCTTCTAATTTACGGGACTTTCTAGTGAAGTCAGATTTGCCCAAGAGGCCCACCCATTTTCTTTCTTGTTCTAATATGCCTAGTGGTAATTTTCCTTGTCATAATTGTATACATTGTTATGCTCAAGGGAAATCATTTCACTCATCCTAAGTCTGGTGCTGACATTTTGGTTAGAGGCAGGATCACATGTAACACCAGATTTACCTGTTGAACTGTCCATGTAGCCTAATTTATACTATGTTGGTAAAACAAAACGGGTGTTGAAAACCAGAATCTGTGAACACAAAATGCTCTATATGCAACCATGATGAGAAATCATCAGTTGCTAGACATTTGAATAGCTTGAAACACAGTTTGAGTGACCTGCATTATATGGGCATTGAAACAGTGAATATGCCATGTAGAGGGGGCAATAGGGATAGAATCCTCCTTCAGAGGGAGACCTATTGGATTCACTATAATACCCATTCCCAATGGTTTGAATGAGGAGATTTCATTCACTTGTTTTTTGTTAAGTGAATATGATGTCTTGGTGTTTATTATGTTTATCAATTATGTGTATACCTGCATTGCCATTACTAACTCCCCCTGCTGCCTTTTACTTGTTTTGCCATCTGTGGAGCTCTATAACTAGACCCACCTGTGAATCACCTGTGTATCATTGCCATTTCACACGCTGAAGAAGGGCTGCTGCCCGAAACGTCTGTGTGGCAATAAAAAGTATTTAACTGGAGTGCTGTCCTTCTCCTTTCTTGATAATAGCCTATATCACCATGAAACTTCTCCAGTTGATTATGCCTACTTTTAGGCTACATTAAGACAAGGATTTTCTCTATTCTATTTATATTCTTTTTTCTATTCTATTTCTGAAATTGTATGTTTAAATAGCCTATGCAAATGATGCAATTGTCGACTTAAATATGCCAATTTGCATACATTTCCAGAACAGAAATCTGAACATTGGATAAAACCAGGTTCAATATTATAGTTTTATTTTAGGTTCGTAATTTATAGGGTGCATTCGGAAATCCAATCTGACGCTCTGCACGAAAATGAGATTGCGGCTGTTCAAAGCATAATGTCGATGGTTCAAAGAGGCAGCTCGTGCTCTTCTGTATGAATTAGTTTTATTAACATATGCTACTGGCTAGCAGTTAGCTTACTGCTACACATACAAACAGCTCACTCTTGTCTGCTCTCAACTCCACTCATCCGTTCTCTTATCTTCCCAAGTGTTTTTAACCATTTTAGCAGTTCTTTATCATCTCTTGGCGCTCTGGCGCTCCATCTCCTCAGACGGAGTGCGCACTAGCTCCGCCACGGGGTGTAGTGCTCTGAATAACCAAACGCTGTATTCCAACAGTGCTCCCAATTTACGAACGGTCCAGTTTGTGCCAGAGTGCGCTCTGTGCACTCGGAGTGCTATTTCTGAACGCACCCCCAATCTGACACGACACTGAAATGAGAGCGCGGATGTAGGCCTGTACAACAGGGCTCCCAATTACGAACGGTCCAGTGTGCTCTGGCGCTCGGAGTGGCTATTTACGATTACGAACACACCCTTTGTTGACATACCCAACATAGAGCAAAATGTGTTTTACTGAGAGTTTTTAATAGCCTATCTCTTTTGTATCACTCCATAAATCAGGAAATGCTGTAGCCTAAATGCAATTTTATTGCAATTAAAGTTGTATACGGGGGATTACTTTTATGCCGAATTTACCAGAAGACTATACTTATTCGTAGAGTAGCCTATCTTAAGTCAGCTTTCACCAGATGTGTACCTTCGCCGACAAGCAAGTAAACATCAAATTGTCAGATTTTGTCATGGAGTTTGGTGCCCTTGTGTCGGGGCTCTACCTCCCCCTGCCGGCACTGTGACTCTCTGCAGAGGCGCTGCTCTGCGCTTCTTGCCCATTTTTAGACTCTGCCTGTCAGCTGTGGAATGTGCGACTCACACTGTGCAGCCCCTCGTCAGGAGCCTATATTGACAACCTGAGTGCCTCCACACTCTCGTTGCTTCTTTTGTCTGCTCAAAGACTCCGTTAAGGCTCGGTAAGTAGGCTATAGCCTAAACATTTTCCTCTCTAGTTTTGATGAGCACTGAGAAAGTTGTAGAAATACCACTGTTGTAGGTCTGCATGTGTGTCTCCATGTCTATTTTTGGCCTGCCATTGCGCTCGTTTGTTGGACAGATCAGCCTGACAGATAAAAACATTGAATGTTTGTCTTAGACAGTGTTGTAATCTAATTCTGAATCTACAGTGCAGCCACAATTAGTTTAACAATAGTCTTTGGTTTGGCCAGATACAGCTCATGTTTACATGGGGTTTTCCATGTGCAGGCCTATTCTGGGCTGATGTTGGTGTGTGACATTGTTGACATTGCAGTATTATGCCCATTTTAATCATATAGCCTACTTTCAGTTTAAACTGAATAGAAATCCCTTGGGACCAAAAGGTGGTGATCTCAAGCCTAATCAAGATTCAGTAACTTTATTTGTCCTGTCCCCAATCGGACAATTGGTTGTGCAATGGTGGGATGTAGATTTAGCACACATAAAACACAGGGCACATGAATGCGATATTAGACCGAAATACATAAATACACAGTAAAAAGTACTACTCTGTCAATTAAAGAAAGGAAAACAATAAGTTACATCATTGTTGAGAAAATAACTACGTTTTCCTCCTAGAGTTAAGGAGGGAGATGGCAGAGGCTATAAAGCAGTGCTTATATCTGTAATTGGTTTTAATTTAATTAATCAGTGCCAGTGAGAGTGGTTAAGCCATCACTGGACAGGCGACCTGTCAATCATGCTCAATAGTCTTTTCTATCTCTATTTGATTCTAAACAGGTGAGTTACTGTATAAAAATTCACCCCCGTACAGTTGTTATGAAAGGTGAAATGATCTATAGAGTATAGAGACCAAAACAGTGTTTTGAACCAGGCTGTAAACATGCTTAATCCTGTTGTAAATTTGGGCATTTTAACATGGGGGTGAACGGGAAACAACTCCCTGTTGGAGCCAGCCTCATGTGGCCATTCGAGGAACTACAGCTTTCAGTATCACTTCCGCAGCTTCAGCTCTCCAAGCCAGAGCTAGCCCACTGATGCCTGCCCTACTATTCTGTGTGTGTGTCTGTGTCTGTGTGTGTGTAGGTGACCCTGCCGGAGGATGTCTTCTGCCCCTGAGATCTCCACCCTCCTCTTCCCCACCCTGGCTCCCTCCCCCTGGGGGGAGTCGGCTGGGGAAGGGGGGCTGAACGCCACCGGCTGCCAGGCCTGGGACGATGCCCACCACCTCCTGTTCCACCTGGGCAGCCTGTCCCTGCTGCTGGGCCTGCTGCTCCCCACCACCCTGCCTCTGCACATGCTGCTGCTGCGCCTCCTCCTGATGACAGGTCAGTCACTGAGGAGCAAAGCTGATAGGAGCAGGGTGTACTACGATGCAAGATTAGTGGCTTAGTGAGGTAACTTCTAGGTTTAACCCTGGGTTTGCCGTCCTATGACGCTAGTTCACTTCTTACTAGAGGTTAGATTCTCTGCCCGAACCCGAGCCCAGCCCAACCGGGCCGCGGATTGGGCCGGGCTGGACTTTCCCTTCTATTCCATGGGCCTGGGTAGGGTCAGATATAATACTTTTTTTATATATATAATTGGGGTAATATTTGGTGTGATAATCACAGCCTGACCTCCAACTGGATACGAACCAAGACGTTGTTTGTACAAGCAGCTGAATATGACCTAACATCACATTTCAACGTTAAGCGACCTCTAGCGGTCGTGTGAATTACAGCCCAGTCTCAGAATTTGGTAAGAATATAACCTCGTGTGGGATTTGAACCTGGGGCCACTGCCGCCTGTCGTAACCACTCCGCTATCAATTCATTGCTGTCCCTGTCCCTGTCCCTGTCCCTGTCCCTGTCCCTATCCCTATCCCTACCCCTACCCCTACCCCTACCCCTAACCAACACCCTAACCCACACCCTAATCCTAATGTTTTTTTGCAGTGATACGACCACGTCATTGGTCGTATGAGTTGGAGGATATGTTGGATAATCAGAATGTTATAACACTGTAACCTGAACAGACAACAGTGTTCTAGTTTAGACAAACAGCCAACTTACTAAGAAAATGTCGGGGTTGGGCCGGGCTCGGGCCCATGAATGCAGCCAATGGGACGGGACAGGCTCAGACAGAACGGGGTCGGTCGGCTTGTTTTTTTGGGCCCGATCTAAGCTCTACTTCTTACTGAGATAGATCCCCATGGCAACTCATGCTGCATGGCTAACCTGCTCCAGGGCAGGTTAAATTCAGAGGATAAGATCAAAATACATGCAAGACCCACCTTCTGACCAATCAGCTCTCTGGAAATAGCAAGTCACCATTCATATAGGATCCCCATATGAAAAATGGATTGCATTCGAATGAAAATCACAAAAGAAAAGTAAAAAATAAAATCATTAACGGCTCCTGTTGAATGAATTGAGCACTGAAGCCTTGCATTTGTTGTACTTATAATTAAATTAAGCCTACTTATGTTTTTATATTTATTAATTTTGATTTGCTCCCAAGTATGTTTGACCCTGCCAATTGCAGCTGAACAGTGCGTGGAGAAATATCACTAAATCACCGGTGTAAAAAGGTTACCATAAATGTCTCCAAAGTTGCTTTTAGCCTGTATGATGTGATTGAAATCTTCATATTTTTTCCAGCATTATAGTTTGTTGTGCATCAGGGATGTAAACACGGCGCTTTTTGCCGCAATCTGCTTTTTTCATTACAATTTGGGTGACTTCTGTGATTTGCACAGATCCGAGGAGATTTGATCAGGGGGGGTGTTATAGGTGACAGGCAAATCTAGGTTTAAGGCGTTGTGGTTTTTCCCTGTGTTCTGATTGGTCGACAGGATACAGTCTGGTCATTGCATTGTTTTTCCCCCCACTGGGGTCAGGATGCAGTCTATTCATTGCGTGTGATTTTTCCCAGGATGCAGTCTGTTCATCACCTGGGCGGCGCTGTTCAGGTGCAACCTGGACGTGATGGTGTGGAACAGCGTCTTCCTGGTGGTCAACTTCCTGCACTTCTTCTACCTGCTTTACAAGCGCCGGCCGGTGAGTTCTGCCCTCTGGTGGCCAACCCGCTTGCCACAATAAAACGATTCTGCCCAACCCACTCGCCACACTAGAGAGCCAAAGTGGAATGCCACTTCCTGCTTCAGCACTGTACCAGAGATTTTCATCCGCCATTTATTTTCCCATAGACATTTCGTAAACTGTTTATAAAAAGAGTTTTACTTGTTCAAACCAAACGGTACAGATAGATTTAGAAACAGGAGAGATCGCATAACATTTCGCCCGGACCAAAATGTAAAAAAAATGCGGGTTTAAAGAAAAAAAATCAATGTTTTGTTTTTGTTTTTGGTCTGAGTGAAATGTTCTATGGTCTCTCCCGATTCTAAATATAGCTGAACCGTTTGGTTTGACCAAGTAAAACTCTTTTTATAAGCATTTTACGAAATGTCTATGGGAAAATAAATTGTGGAGAAAATCTCTGGTACAGTGCTGAAGCAGGAAGTGACGTTCACTTTGCCTCTCTATAAAACGTTTCTGCCCAACACACTCTACACTTGTGAGTATATGGTGAGGCATGCGCTTCTTCAACTCACGCACATTTTGCCCACAGAATGGCTCCAATGAGACTGCTGCTGCTGCAGTTCAAGGTGACATCTACACATCATAACATGTAGACATTCGATTCCACCACTATTATAATTGCAATCAGTTTTAAACGGGTATGCTGATTTTAAAATACACTATTTACGCATCATTGGCAGAGTAGCAGAATGTGCACTCATTCAATATGCAGATTATTACCTAAATATAGCCTACAAAAAGGAAATTGGCTTCTATGGTAATTCTCACAATTTTCATTACTCATTGTAGTCATTGGGCATATTAGTTGGGATATGAAAATGCACCTGCTGGTACCCTAATTATTAATTTCCCTCTAGATTTCTTTGTGAACGCCCAACCTTAAGGTTCAAACTTCACATATGGTTGATACACGTATCTAGAAACGTGATGCAACATTGCTTCAGAAACGTGATATTCTACATATCTGTGCACTGCAGAAGCGTACAATGCCCACATTTAATTCTGGTGACCAGGCTGGTTCTGCCGCATCCAGATGCCTCGCTGTGACCTGATTCAGGCTGGTTCTGCCGCATCCCGATGCCTCGCTGTGACCTCATTCAGGCTGGTTCTACGCATCCCGATGCCTCGCTTTGACCTCATTCAGGCTGGTTCTGCCGCATCCTGATGCCTCGCTGTGACCTCGTTCAGGCTGGTTCTGCCGTATCCTGATGCCTGACCTCATTCAGGCTGGTTCTGCCGCATCCTGATGCCTGACCTCATTCAGGCTGGTTCTGCCACATCCCGATGCCTCACTGTGACCTGATTCAGGCTGGTTCTGCCGCATCCTGATGCCTCGCTGTGACCTCATTCAGGCTGGTTCTGCCGCATCCTGATGCCTCGCTGTGACCTCATTCAGGCTGGTTCTGCCGCATCCTGATGCCTCGCTGTGACCTCATCCCGATGCCTCGCCTCATTCGGAATCTCGCAGTCACTTTACATTCAGGGCACTGGAGTGTTTCACCCCCTGTTTAGTTTCAGGGTTTTAGTTTTTTATGCCTATCTCTGGGACCAAGTGCCATGTGCTCCAGGGTTACGTCCTTCTTTACCATAATGAGTTGTAGGTTTTTATAAAATCCATGGGTGCCACCGGGGGGACATTCAGTAAGTAAGGGGCCTCAGACAGGCTGACAGAATGAGACCACGACTTTTTATAATGAGGCAGGAGAGCTGTTTATCTAGCCTGGGAACCTGAAGAATCGACGTGCTCATGTTCTATTTGCTCTGGCAGATGTGCCTGGCCCCCTCCCATTCAAACAGATTTCCACTCAGCCTGAAAAAAAAGTGTTTGATACGATGAAAACAGACGAGCGCCGATGTTGACACATTTTCATCCATACTTATCATACTAATTGCGAGAGACAGATCCTCCCAGTTTGTGACTTCCCTGAAATATAGAACTGTTTTTTTAAACAGCAGACTACCAAGTACTCACCCATAAACAGTTATCAGGACTTTAACAGGAGAGCTTTCGCATGGCAGAGCATCAGCATAAGACTGTGTATCATCAGGCTATAGTTTTACCTGAAGCTAGGCTATAAAGTTACGACTATGCTAACCTAACTTTCTAAACGTGCATGGTTACCACATGCGGAGCACTTGTCTGTCTGCCTGACATGTCCATTGGTAACACCCCCTGGAAATCGAACTCATTCGCATTTGTAAATTGGTCAGGCTACTGTCTACCCTCCTCGCCGTTCCTTTTCCTATAACTCTTTCAATATGTTGTTTTCACGTGGACTAGGCCACATGATTGAAGTCTGGTTTAACTAAATTACTATTTTCTTTCTAAATTTCTTTCTCCTTCTAATATGCCTGTAGATAGATAGATAGATAGATAGATAGATAGATAGATAGATAGATAGATAGATAGATAGATAGCTTTATTTTTTGTTTGAGTGACCTACGGTACATTACATGGGCATTTAAACAGTGAATATGCCACATAAAGGGGGCAACAGAGACAACATCCTCATTCAGAGGGAGACCTACAGTATTGGATTCACTCCCTTGATACCCTCATTCCCAATGGGTTGAATGAGGAGATTTCATTTACTTGTTTTTTGTGAAGTGAACACAATTGTTGTTGTTGATTTATTATCTTTGTGATCAATTATGTGCATACTTGCATTGACATTACAGTTGGCTTTTACTTGTGCCGGTTGTAGAGCTCTATAATTAGACCTACCTGTGAATCACCTGTATTATTGCCATTTCACATTTCAACTTGGAGTGCTCTCCTCCTTTTTGGATCATTTACTAAACTACGTCAATAGTAAGGTCTGACTGCAAGGCTGTAATTGTGCCCTGTCAGATCAAGATCGACAGGGAACTAAGGTCGGTGTACAAGCGGATGTTTGAGCCCCTGCATGTGCGAGAGGCTCTGTTCCAGAGGCTGACGGGCCAGTTCTGCACCATCCAGAGCCTGAAGAAAGGCCAGGCCTATGCCGCCGAGGACAAGACCTCCGTAGACGAACGCCTCAGCATTCTCCTCAAAGGAAAGTATGTACTCTTCCACTCTTTGCCAAGTATGTACACATACAAGGAATTTGACTCTGGTTTGCATTGCTCTCAAAGTACTCACCTGACTAAATAATCAATCAACTAAAATATTTTTCACATGTGACCCTAATTCGCTTCCGTACACTTGAGCCCGTTCTCACTCCGAACTCATCTCAGAGCCCCGCTTTGGCAAGCGCCTTTGGTGAACGCTCCGTGGAGCCTGTAGCATTTTATGGAACGCAGGATTGGCCGACCGTTAAAAAGCACCCCGCAGCTGTGGAGCACATTCCATAAAACGCCGGAGGCTCCGAGGAGCGCTAAGGAGGTCGCCAAAGGCGGTTCTGTGAGACCAGTTTGGAGTGAGATCATCTTGCAGTGAAACACTGAACACTAGTCAATAAAAAATTTAAGTGACAAAAAAAAAGAAACACTGAACACTTACAATTTTAGGGGAAGTTATTGTCATGAAAATGTTCACATTGAAAGATACTGTGACAAAATATCAGCTCTTGGCTGCTTTAGTCCAAAATATATCTGTATTGTAATTTGAACCCTAGTATGTACTGCATGTAGTAGAGTTTTTGAGATTCACTGGGGTTTTGACTTTTACGTTGCTGTGTTACAGGATGAAGGTATCATATCGAGGCCATTTCCTCCACAACATCTACACCAATGCCTTCATTGACTCTCCAGAGTTCAGGTCGACTGAGATGCACAGAGGAGAGAAGTTCCAGGTAATAGCAGGATCAGATACGATAAATCATAAAATGTAAACTCAAAATACACCATTTGTACAAAATATTGGGACCGCCTTCCTAACTTTGAGCTGAAGACCAATCCATGAGGATAAATGGATCAGAGCATTAAAACTAGATTCTCCTGCTCATTTCATGGAAGGAGCAGATGGGCCTACTAGCTTCAACAGTGTAGATATCTCCACTGTTTTGCTCCAGAGGACTTTATCTCAAATTCCCTGAAAACCTCACTGTTATGATACGCCTTGCGGCGGCAGATGTCATGTCATGTCATCGTCATGACATGAGAGGACGTCTTCCTTTAGAATATAATCTTTTTCCACTTATTTTCATGATTTTGCTTTATATTGATAAATGCTTTCACATCTAGGATGATATAGATTTAGGTGTACAGCAGGTGGTGCTAGGGAGAGACTGACATAACACATCCGGGGTAAGGGTTACCTTTTTCCATATATGGCATCATGCAAAGATGGACACAGAGAAGCGGACGCACCGGAGCCTAATCAGCACGCCGTGAGAGGCTGTTTGCCAGATGCAGCCAGCTGGCTGTGAAGTAGTCTCGCTTGCCAGACTTCCCTCCGTGCCGGGAGAGAAGTCTGGCTGCATGGAAACAGGCTGCTGGCATAAGCTCTACCATTGGTGCCGACCATTTCAGTCGGCAGCGGAAGAAAATCCCTTTCCGCTCCCTGCAAGCTCTGCTATTGGCTCCGACCTGCTCTGACTGCCCGGCTGTGACCATTATGGATTTCCTTTCCCCTCCCTCCGTGCTGAATCTGTCTATCTCAAATGCCTCTGCCGCTGTGCGTGTCGAGTCTGTCGATCTCAAATGCCTGCGCCGCTGTGAAAGAACAACATCAACAATGCTAGCTTGTTGCTACCGGTTGCTACACCCTGAAAACAATTGGATCTGGATTGTGCCTGCTTGGTAGTTTCGGTGTATGGTTGTAAAGGTAAACAGAGCCTTTCCCCCTCGCTATACCAGAGTAGAGGTATTAGCAGCCAGACTCTCTCCCTTTGTAGGGAGAGAGTCTGGCAAGTGAGACTAGCTGTGAAGAGACATTTAGAGCTGCTGTTTGCTGAGGGCAGCTGGGATTGTGAGTGTGGACATGGAGGACACACACCTGAAAGGAGTGGCATGGCTGATGCTATTTGAGTGGCTAACATACTATCTGAGCTATGGTTGGCTATAGTGTGGACATGTTAGCTACTACGTAGCGTAGCAACAAGCCACAGTGGACACGGGCAGTCTGATAGACGTTCTTGGATAACTTTGGATATAATAAGGAAATAACAGATTTACAACATGCAACACTACCATGTTTGAGGAACAGGATTCTCAAACACCTTCTGAACTTGCAAGCCAGCACGACAAAGTCTGAGCTGGTCAGCAGATACCGAACCGCGGAGCTGCAGAAAGTCTGTCCCGTGCCAAGGTGGTCAGGGTCTGAGTAACCTTTACCCCTGAATAATGAGTTAACTCACAGCGGTCTCAATAACAGTTACTAAACATAAACATTGATATATACGAGCCAAGATTTCATAATAATTGGATGCTACGTTTAGGCCGTTTTGTAAAATTGTAAAAAAGAGAAAAAAAAACACTCACCCATATGATATGCCCCTATATTGGTTGACTAACAACAGGTGACCATCATGGCTGAGGAGAACTGTAAGTTCCTGTGTTGGTCCCGAGAGAGGCTCACCTTCTTCCTGGAGTCAGACACTTTCCTCAATGAGGTGTTCAGGTACCTCATTGGCAAAGACATCACCAACAAACTCTACTCTCTCAACGACCCTACACTCAGTGACAAGGTGAGCTCAGCTCTCTTATCAGATTATGATCTCTTATCAGATTATGAACCCTACCCAGAACACATCTCACCCCTTAACACACGACACAAAACACAAGATTCAGAAGAAAACTAGAAAAGCTACATTTTCTGAAGAAATGTTTGTGCTTGCTTAGGCAGTATGAAGTAGTCATCTCTGAAGTCAGTCTATCTCTTCCACAATCTTCTAATGCTCCAGAGACAGTCTGTACTCCCATTAACATTTGGACAGAGGAAAGTGTCGTCTTCCAAAGGAAAAAACACTTCAGACCGGAAGGATGTTTCATGGTATTCGACCAATCATGACACATGTTCACGAAAATAAATATATAAATAAATGAAATTATCTTGTCCAAGTACCATTTCTGCTCAGCAGCTAGCTAGTTAGGATTTGACTAGTTTTCCAGTCTGAGCTATTAGGCGACTGCACAGATGGAACACATGGAAGTGGATTAATGAGCGGATACCTGCCTGATTTTGACTAGATATCCTGCTTTATTTTGACTGGATATCCTGCCTTAGTTTGACTGGATATCCTGACTTATTTTTTTTAACAACTTTGAGAGCTGCGGGAGCATTTGTAAATTGCGGGAGCCAATGGGTCTGTCTTGAGAGATTAAGTATGAAGTAGTTCAAATACAGCTTCAGGTTAAACGTTATTGTCCCTGAGGGGAAATTGCTTCACATACATTAAAAACATTGCAGAACATCACACAACATAAGAAGCATTTGCTTCACATAAATACCAAAAAACATAAACATAAGACCTTTGACCTTTTACATTGACAACATGACGGCTTAGCCAAGAGACTGTAGGAGTTAAAGTGCTAAAATGCTTGTATGTTATTGCACATTGCTCTATTGCACCACTAAGATTTAGGCCTAGTCTCTGAATTCAGACTGTAAAGTGCTGAGTGCTAAAGTGCTTGTTATTGCACATTGTCATATTGTACACTGTAAAGTGCAGGTGCACTAAGATTTTGTATTAAAATTCAGCAGCTTAATTAAGGCTGGAACAAAATATAGCAGTTTGATTTGCACTTTGGCACCCAGAGTCTTCTACCTGATGGCATAGTGTAATATTTAGAGAGGAGAGGGTGTTCTGAGGCTGCACTCTGCAGTGATTTTTGTTCAAGATTCAAGATTCACTTTAATAGCCATAGTGAGTAATCAGATTGCAAACGAGGAATTTGACTTGTGAAAGTATGCAATACATGCTGGGCGAGCCTGCTTCTCAGTGTAAGGTTGCCAAACCATACTGCTATTCTATGTCTGATCACACTCTAGAATCGTCCAGTATAACAGCACAGCAGCATCTGTCTGCTCACTCCGTACATCCTCAACCGCCTTAAAAAATAAAGCCTCTGCTGCAGTCTATTATCTAAATAGTGAAATAATCTTGTCAAGTTGAAGTAGTAGTAGTAGTAGTATATTGATAGTAGTAGTAGTATATTGATGCATGATGACGGTGATAATAATGATGAAGCTAATGATATTGGTAAGGATGATGGAATGATGATGATCATGATGGAATGATGATGATGATGATGATGATGATGGTGGTGGTGGTGGTGGTGGATCCATCCAGGCAGTGAAGAAGATGGACCGGCAGCCCAGCCTGTGCTCCCAGCTGTCTATGATGCAGATGAGGAACAGCATGGCGAGCACCAGTGACACGGACGATGTGCTGAACCAGATCCTCCGTGGAGGATCCACTGGCTCCTCACTCCGTAAGTAACAACAACCAACAAGTTGTTCTACCATGGCAACAGGACCATTACCCAGAAACTTGCTGTGATCCTCTGAGACTTTGGGCCTTCGTTTACAAAGCCTATCAGAGTAGGAGTACTGATCTTACATCAAGGAGCAATGAGTCTATTTATAGATTTTATTCATTCTTTTTTTGAAAGATTCTACCTTGTGACTGGGCGTTATCAGACCTGCCTCGTCCTCTTCCTTGGTTCTGACCAGACGTGAGAATGATGCATTGTTTTGTTTTTCGGCTGGTTTGGTTCGCTTTCACACCAGCCAAAAAGCAAACGGTCCAGATAGGCTGTAAACCCTCCCACTTGGTAAACTCCTGGGATAGAAAATATAAATTCCCAGACTTTTCTTTTTTTTTTACGATTATTTTTTGGGCATTTTTTGCCTTTATTCGATGGGACAGTAGGGAGACAGGAAAGGTGGGGTGAGAGAGGGGATGACATGCGGCAAAGGACTGCGGGTCGGTTTCAAACCCGGGTTGGCCGCGCAAAGGACTGAGCCTCCGTGGTACGTTAATAACTAGCATGTCAGTCGTTTTCTTGAGCCTAAACTATGTTTTTCAACCTTGTATACTGTAGTTTAGAGCTATGTTACACATTATTTCCCCTGGAAATGTCTCCCTCCTACAATGCTGAATTAATTAATTGTGAGATGCAAAAGGTGTACATTTCAGTGTGTCCTTGGCAAGTATGTCATGACAACCTTTTCCGTTCCCCTTTGTGCATCTTAATCGTGTTTTGTGGAGCAAGTGAAACCACATAAAGTCAGTTGAAGCACTTTTTATCTTTTGTACACTCTAGGATACATACTGTATACTGTACATGTAGATGTCTGGTCATTGGATTGGTGGCCAAGCACCTCACCATGTCTATAAGCCATTCATCAACTGGGATTGAATAAGGGTCTGGCAGTCATTCACCAGTACTTATTTAAAGTATGTTTTTTTATTATCTTAGCAATCAGAGTCTGACAAAGCCAGGTATGCCATTGTTGTCCGTATGTAGTTGCGAAAATGACAGCCAAACGTGTTCCGATCATGGCTCTGATAGCCACAGTGGCTTTTCTGCCCCTAAACTGTGCACGCATCCTCGAATGTTTGGCAACAGCAAACTCATAATGGCTAAATTGAAAAAGAGAGATCGCTACCTGAAAAATATTTTTGTGTCCATAAGTAAATATGAATAATCTAAAGTAGATTTGTTTATAAATGTAGGTTACTGTGATACAGTAAACTGTATTTTGCTCTTGTCTCTACTCCACATCTGTTGGAGTAGAGCTTGAGAAGAGCCAGCTCACTTAACCTGAACTAGCCAGCAGGCTAATTAAGCAATCATTGTTAATATTAACATGCAACTACTAGCCACTACTAACACAAGCTTCTACTAAATATAGCTATGGCTAATGTAAACCAGATGTCTTAACAACAAGACAGTGATAGGTAGCTGACCAGATACTATGGACAGCTAGCTAACAAGCTATTATCTAAACCTGATCAGTTCCCAGTCAAAATCAACACACAGATTGATCGTATTTTATCATATTGAATTCAGGATGGCCATGTTATGTGTTTAAAACCATAGAAACAAAATCATTCCGGTTTTGTGGTTTAAAGAATTACCTACTCACCCACTTTTACCCAAGAGCTGAAACCTCCAATATGGCCGCCACGTGGTGCACCACATCACCTGAAAGCCCTCTGTATAATCTCTGTGATCATATCTCATTGTTCCACATCTGTGGAAGCAGTGCTTTGCTTCCTAATAGGATGCATGTTTTTTTTTGTCAGCCTTTCTCTGATGGTTTTCCTCCTATCCCTCCTCCAGCTGTGACTCAGCCCACTCCCTCAGATCAAGCCATTCCCTGACAGGGGTGTAAGACCATCTATTTTATCTCACCATTACCCCCCTCTCCCCCAACCCAAATGGGCTGTCCTGACTCCCTTTCAATTCACTACTTAACCAAATCATGACATAGTTCATTCAAACCACCTCTTAACCCCAGAAAGCTCTCTATTTTGCTGTCGCCTGTTCTAAAAGTGTGTTCCCCTTGTAACCTGGCCTGCCATTTTAACATCTGAGTTTATTTGCATTGCGAATTTGCATTTTAAATGGCCTGCATTTTATATAGCGCTTTTATCCAAAGCGCTTTACAATGAGTAGGTAGATTCACCCATTCATTCATACACCGATAGCGGCAAGCTACCACGCAGGGTGTGGGCATAGCCATCAGGAGCTTTTGGGGTTCAGTATCTTGCCCAAAGACACTTCGGCATGCAGACTGGAGGAGGCGGGGATCGAACCACCAACCTCTTTCATCCAAAGTGATTAGTTGTCGACCCGCTCTACCTCCTGATCCCTTTAACATGGGGGTGAATGGGGAACAACTCCCTTTTGGAGCCAGCCTCAAGTGGCCATTCGAGGAAATACAGCTTTCAGCATCACTTCCGCGGCTTCCTCTGCCAAACCCCCGAGCTTGCCGCCTGGGAGAGATGGGTCATGTTTTGGAGATGGGATCTACTTTAGTGTAAACCAAGAATAGAAAAGCAAAATGATGAAGGCGCCCGGATGTTTTGTTGATTTAAAAGCACGATCTGTTGTTGAATCTGTTAAATGGCAGTAATGCTACAAACTCATCCAGCTGCATCTGATCTTGGTGATTATTTTCTGGTTTTCATGGGGGTCAATTGCTGAATAACCCTCATGGTAAAACTAAGTGGGATATTGCTTTAACACAATTTTTTTCTTTGTAGAGAAATCGCCCGGCACCAAGGCCTCGATGATGAAACCCATCGAAGAAGGCATGGAAGATGATGTTTTCGAAGCCGACTCTCCTCGCTCCAACTCCCGCCATATTCCCAATGCCAGCACATCCACTGAGGAGGTGTAGCCAGCAGGGACACTTCAATAACATCATCATGTAGGAAAAGCTGCTCCTAGTGATCGGGTATTCTTGTAATCCCAGAGATAGAACTCGAACAAGCGCAAACCTTTAAACCCATGATGCAGTGGAGTGGCCATTCTGCCTTATGACAGCACACTCCCTCCCACATCCCCCTAGCCACTCCCTCAAATCCCAACTATCTGCCACCTTCCTATCCCTAGCTATGGCCCCTTTCGCCTTGCCCCCCCCCCCCCTCCCACCACCCATATCCCCCTAGCCACTGCCCCAACCCGCCCCTCAAATCCTGACTCTCTACCTTCCTATAGACGGTTTTCACAGAATTGTGTTGCTAGGGAACAGTTTGGAATCTCGCTTATGTCCTGTCAGTTATTGTACAAACACTGGGGGAAATTTTGAATGTATATTTTGCCAAGTTGAAACCATCTATAGAGACACTGCGGAGCGCGTCATATATTTGGAAAGCCACGCCCACTGTGGGGGAAACAATCTCGCTAATGCTAATGCATAGGCAAAAGCGGCCATCGGGAGGAAATGTTAACAGATAGGGACAGCCTGACAAGGTTGTCAAAGTCGACAAATCTGTCAAATAATTATTTCAGCACACTGCCTGCACAGAGGAGAAGGTAGATTGAAAAAACTAACTTAAATGGCCTCCATCAATATCCTTTTTCATTTCATGTTACTCCAATAAAGCTGATAAATAATCCCACACAGTGGCCTGGCGTGAAATAATTCGACATTTACCACCAACGTTACTTAACCCATTGATACCTGATGCAGCATTTGTGTGTGTATCCCTTTAAGACGCGGTTCGCGGTCTTAAAGGGATACACACACAAATGAGGGATGTACACACAAATGCTGAATCAGGTATCAATGGGTTAATTCAATCGCCAGGTAAGACAATACATTGATCTTGAATAATTTCACTTCATATTTAAAAATCTATCTGAAATACAGCTATGCTTTTCACACTAGTTTGAGCGACGCAACATTTGTTGTTAAAGTACTCGCAGTCATACGGCTTTGTTTGATAATACATGTAGCTTGTTTTCAACCACATGATTCAGATGATGTCTGCGTGACGTCTGAGGAGCAGCTCTCCCAGAGCTACTATGGAGAATGGAGAAAAGCGAGTATGCAAGAGGGTTGGATGCCGCTCCACGCTGCAGGTATCACCAGATGATTGCAAAACATATAGGATATGATCCAAATACAATGAAAAGAAGCGATTTTTCCAGCAAATTGTCAGATTTTGCTCGTGCTTTCCTATGTAGCTGCTGCTGGTTTCCCCCAGCATGATCACAGGGTTTGCAAACAAGCCAATGGTCAATGGTCTCGCCCCGGTCGCCATCTTGACGGGACGTCACCTGAAAACAACCCAGCTGACTGGAAATAAGCTAGGTTTCAAATTAAGCAATGAGCCCCAAGAGGCCATGGTTTTCAGTGATTTTACACCTCTTAGCTGTTGTAAAATCAATGTAAACCACAGCCTCACACAATTCAATGAAAACTGTCAATACAGAGCAAGATTTCCTGAGACCCCCACATGAAAACCCCTCATCTGTTTTTTATAGAGAGGAACTGGCTCAGTAATTTTAGCTGAACACAACCTATGTTAGGACAGCATGGTAACTTTTAAACATACAGGTTATTTTACAAGAATATAGATAATTACTGGTAGCTTACTGGCAAAATACTCGCCATATTCAATAAGTGTTTACTCTCGGAGTCCCAAAGTCCCCCCCCCATGAGTCACTGTCAGCCCATGGATGTATTAAAGAAAGGTCAGCCCTCTCTCCTTACAGCCTAACATTAGATCCACATTTTTCTTCTCAACATCTTCCTTGTTTTGCTTGGGAGTACAAACAAAAATGTGACAACAGCTTTTATCCATGTTTAATGCAAGGAAACTGACCCTGGTGTATGGAGGTGAATAGGGAGTGGCGCAGTGTTTTCCCCAATGATGGGCATGGCTGATTTCATGCAGGATTTCTACCCCGAGGTATGACCCCTTTTCCCTAGCCCACCCCCTTCCTTGCCCCACCACCACCCATATACCCCTAGCCACTCCCCCTACCCACCATGGGCGGAGTTAATGGGGGGGGGGGGTGCAGGCCCCCCCCTTTTGTGTCTCACCATTGTAAATCTCCATGTCATTGTCTGGCTGAATATGATCATACAATGTATATCCACTTTGACAAGCATCACAGGTATCTATTTGCTGAAGCTGTGACAGGGGGGGTCCTCTGACAGGCCAAAACTCATTGTCAACAATCATTGGTACATTGGCATCACTGGATCCAATCCCATATTGCAATTTCCCGATCATCCTAATACACTCAATAGATTTATATTTATAAGTTTGAATCCTCTCCACTCAACACACCTGGCCCCAATGAGGAGACTGCCAGGTGCAGCAGGGAAACAAACAGTCACCCTCAATCAACATTGATGCCATGACTAAATCTATAACAGACATGAAGTTAAATCAGGTAATATTTTTCATGTAGGCTAGAGGTCATGCGGGCCTCCCCATGACAGCCATGCTTAAAATGTAACACAATTTACTTTCATTTTTAATCGCAGGGGTCCCTGCTCTGTTTCTCTATCAACCAAGGGGTCCTTGGGCTGAAGACCCCTGCTCTATGACCTTGGCCCTGCCCCTTACTGTATTCCCTATCCTCACTAAATGTCCATGACTGACTGACTGACTAACTGATTGATTGAGTGAGTGAGTGAGTGAGTGTGCTGACTTTCCATCTCCAGGTCAGAAGATTGCCAGCTCCATGGGGAAAATGACTTGAGATAAAGGTTTTATCTGTTCCTGGAAAACAGAACGGTCAGTTTCTTCTCTTTTTTGTGATCATGTGTTGAAGGCAATAGGCTACTTTTCTAATATATTTTTTGATTACGTAGGTAACGCTTTATTATTATCATTATTATTTTTTATCTTGCCACAAACTTAGTGTTACACAGCACACAACATACATTTTGTTATTGAGGATTTTCTTTCTGATTTCATTGGAGCAATTCTCAGATTTAACAACGTATTCTTTTTTTAATATGGGTTGAGATACAAGCAGGTGCGCTTTGTCTATTTAATAAGCACTTGGAGTTGTACTGCTGTTCACTGTTTGACTTGTGTAAAATGTGTGGGATCCGTTTTTATTGTGACTTCAATGTTGCCTTGCATTCAATAAACGTGAGAGACCATCTATTGGACTGCAGTGTTGGATTTTTTTGCCAGAACACCATTTGGCATTCTAGTGTTTTTAGGTCTAGAGTGCCCCCCTGAGGCTCTATATATGTACTGTATGTTTGGTTCATTGGAATCCCTGCTGTTGAGTTTATCTCCAATAAACCATCAGTCCACACACAGAGATTAGTATTCACAGTTGAAGAAAAATCAGTCAACCAGTCAGTCAATCAGCATGATGATGATCTAATTCTAATATATTGATACTGTCACTGTGGCAGTCATTGGGTACCTGAAACAGTTGCATTTTTCAGAATCAAATTTATTGGCCAGGTATGTAGACATACAAGGAATTTGACTCTGGTATACATTGCTTTCAATGCACGGAAGGGGGGGGAAGGCTATGCATACAAGCTAAAACAACCAAGGACAGTGAGTTGACAGAGGTAGCCTAATAATAATAGAATAAAATAGCTAGTATTTTTCAGTTGTGTACCACACGCTATTTAAAAACTACATTACCCACAAGGCATAACGTGCGAACGTCAAGAAACGTCAGGAAAACAGGAAGAAGGGGGAACTTCTTTACAACAGGGTGACAGACAGGGAAATGAGCGCTGTAAATCAGTGTGTATGTTGAGAACAAACGGCTCGTTCGCCCAGGCAGCACGGATGGACTTGCCCCAGGAACAAGACCCCTAAGCCGGACAGAGAAGCCGACAGGTCCTGGTAGATCTGCTGGATGATGGAACGGGCCATGGAGCAGCTCAACGTACACCTCAGCCGCCTCACCCGCTCCCTGCGCCGGGCCAGGACCGTGGAACTCCCGGAAGGTAATGCACAGTAGTAGTAACGTCACAGCAGAATGCATTTGTCAACAGCATAACAATGCTATTGCTATGCTAACATGCTAACGTTAGTCCAGTGAGCTCGGCTAATAATGTTATCTTTCGCTGCCTCGGCCTCTGTGTCATTCCTGGTGTCATTACTCACACAGCGGTGCTCATACCTGCCAACATTGGGCTGTGAAAAAGACGGAGATTTTCTGCGGTATCGCCCCCCCCCCATAATTTTAATTAGTCTTAAATGCATAGCTCACAGTAAAATAGATAAATAATAAAATAAACGTACATGTTAAAAAGATGTGATCAAAAGTCGACATCTAAAATTGGCATCACACAACACACACACACACACACACACACACACACACACACACACACACACACACACACACACACACACACACACACACACACACACACACACACACAGATATCAAGTGCAGTGTGTGGAGGAGTCATCATTGCCAGAAACAACACCTTCAAGAAGAGGAACAGGCAGGATAGAAAATGATGCAGCACCTTTCAAGACACTCAAAGCGCTTCACATATCAGGGGGGGGGTGGGTGTAGGGAGGGAGGGAGGTAGGGAGGGGGAGGGAACTCAACTCATCCACCACCGATGTGTAGCACCCACCTGGGTGATGCATGGCAGCCAGTTGCGCCAGAAGGCTCACCATGCATCAGCTGTCACTGTGGAGAGTTGAGGACTGAATGTGCTAAATTGCCAATTAAGTAATGAGGGATGATTAGCTGACATGATTGAAGGAAGGCCTGTGCTGTGTGTTTAGCCAGGGCACACCCCTACTCTTGCGAAGAGTGCCGATGAGATCTGTAATGACCACAGAGAGTCAGGACCTCGGTTTAACGTCTCATCCGAAAGATGGTGCTCACTCAGAGGACAGCCCTGTCTCTGGCCTGGGGCATTGGGGAGATTATTCATCAGACCAGATTATTCATCGGACCAGAGGGCAAGAGCACCTCCTGCTGGTCCTCCAACACCACTTCCAGCACCAGTCTCCCATCCAAGGAGTATCCTAGGCCAGACCTGCTTAGCTTCCCAAGGAAAGCCAGTAATGTAATGCAGGAGCCACTGGTGCTGACATTGTGACATCATCAGTGGGACAAAAATTTAAACGGAGACACAGAGCCCACTTACCCCCTATGTAGCACATGCTTCCGCCGATACATGTGCAGTCACCAGCAGCTTCTTTTTACCTGACAGCGAGGAGTTTCACCAGCAGGACGTTGTGCATACCGAACCCAAACAAGTTGAACTTTTTCTGGACTGATGGATTCATCACCGTCCAAGGGTCTCTTCTGCCACAGCCAGAATGTTGATGTTCCGACCATAACAGCCCAACAGACAGACAGTCAATAATTCTGTTTCTGACGGATCAGTGTTATGATTTTGTTTTTTTTGCACCAAAAGCTCAGCTGCTGACTCTAAATTGACACAGTACTCAATCCACTTGAAATTCTACAGGTTGGTCAGATTTTTTATTTATTAAGAGATCTTCCAAGCCACATGTTGGTTTAGATTGGAAGAAAATGCAGCCATTTGAACTTGTGTTGTGAACTTTGTGCTGTGGTAATAACAAAGACTCACAATCCCTTGCCTTACCCTGCTGTGGTAACCTGTTGGTTGTTGCTAGCATCTATATTTTACTGTATTTTTTCTCCCACCACAGACAATGAGACTGCAGTATACACACTTATGCCAATGGTGATGGCTGACCAGCACAGGTAAGAAAGACAGCATTTAAAACTCGTGGATAGTGTCATGTTGTTAGTCTTTTGGAAACAGTGCTTTTAAGTTAAGTTTGATTTTATTTGATGTGTTGAGTTTGTAGCTTCATGAAGAAATCATTTATTTCTGCCATTCTAAGGTCGGTGTCAGAATTGCTGATGAACTCCAAGTTTGATGTGAACTATGCCTTTGGACGTGTAAAGAGAAGTCTGCTACACATTGCTGCCAAGTAAGATATTGTTCAGTCTATTCTTATTAATCACTTAATTCCCTAACCCCCTATAAATAATTTTTAATCACCGTCTGAAAGATAAAAAAAAATAAAGAAAAAATAAATGAAAAATGAAATGAAAAAATGTCATAAGTTAACATGCACTAGGGGTTGCATAGACAAGTCGATGAATCGACATGTCGACAACGACATTACCTAGCACAAGTCGACACCTACTGGGAGATGTCGACTAGTCGGTACGTGGTTTGAAACTGGTGCCACCCCGGACAGCAGCCTGCCAGAGCCGCTCTTCTCTTCTTGTGTCTTTTTCACTCTTTTGTATAGGCCTATTTATTTACTTTTTCTTTCTAGATGTATTGTTAATCAAAGTAGTAACCTAAGCTTTAACTTAGAACTATGTGGCTTCACACGTTCTTTGTTGTTTTTCTCGCTATCAGAGTACTTTTATTGGTGCGAGCGTGGCCCCATTGTTATGCCTCCGCCGGCGATAGCCAGGCCGAATTTGCCTCAAACATCGACTTAGACTCAAGGAGGATCTGAGTAGATTTTGGTGGTCAAAGGTCAAGGTCACTGTGACCTCTCGAACGCCATTTTCAAGCTTGTTAACATGATATCTCAGGAATGCCTTGATGGAATTTAATTAAATTTGCCTCAAACATCGACTTGGACTCAAGCATAAACTGATTAGATTTTGGTGGTCAAAGGTCAAGGCCACTGTGACCTCTCGAATGCCATTTTCAAGCTTGTTAACGCAATATCTCAGGAATGCCTTGACGGAGTTTCATCAATGTTGTAGAAAATTTAAGTTCCATTGGCATTTCCTAATCAATAAGCTGTTATAAGCTATAATTGCATACACATAATTAATGCTATGAGTTATTAGTCATAAGACATCTCACAAATGCATATTTGGACAGGCAGACGCATAGGAGGAGATTTCTTCCCTTTGCTCTGGCCTTCAGAAACTCAGCATGACAATGGCCATGAGACAGGAACGCTTGCTGATAACAGTCTCCAGTCAGACTGCACGACGCACACTCCAAACTATTCACACATTCCTCTCCCCTCCTCTCTCTCTGTTTCTCTCTGCCTTCCTTTGCCTATAAAGCATATGTCAAACTGTCAGTCATCACTGAATATTTGGACTCTGTACATTGATCAGATGGTACATTGAGATTCAGTCACTCCTATAATGCAGTTTATAGGAGAATGTTGTGGTTTTAAATATACTTTTATAAGACATCTTTCTGGCTCTTGGTTTCAATTCATTTGGTTTATATAAGCTGTTATAATTATCATATTGCGGATGAGGAGTGGTAAATTCCATTCTATAACAATCAAATTTGCCTCAAACATCGACTTGGACTCAAGGATGAACTGATTAGATTTTGATGGTTAAAGGTCAAAGTTCAAGGTCACTGTGACCCCACACACCCAATTTCCAAGCTCTGTAACACAACATCTCAGGAGCACCTTGACGGAATTTCTTCCAATTTGCCTTAAATGGCGATTTGGACTCAAGAATGAACTAATGGCGGAGGCATAAATCTGCGGTGCGGTCGTTCTAGTTTACTACAGGGATCAGCTGATCCTCTGACAGTGTGGTGTGGCCCGTGGTGCGAGACCTGAAATGCCCAAGGAGCTGTGGAGGAAATACGGGGGCTGCAGAGCCAGGGGGAGATGATGGTTAAGGAAGAGGAGATACGGTATACAAGAAACAAATACAATTTAAATCTATTTTCATGTATTGCATGATTGTTTGTCTGCAATTAAGGACTGGATGGCCAGTAACTTTCTTCAGCTAAATGCTGACAAAATAAAAGTACTGATTGTTGCTGCTGATAGCATTGCTGCTTGGTCTTCTCTTTGATCAGGCTATGCTCTTTGACAAGTGTAACACTCGGCTCCAACATGTCCGCTTGAAAACTTGAAAAATGTTTAATCATACAATCCCTAACCTGCACCTATTTCACATAAAATTAGCAAAATTGTATTTTCTGTAAAAATCCCACAACTTTTATGTCCTGGAAATGGTAATATTTTTAGTACCTGTACATAACATTCCAACCAATAACACCATCACAGCTGTTTGAACAACCACTCCTCTGCCCCTCCCATCATATAACACCTGCAACTTGACACCTTTCACAGTGACAGTGGTGAAAACTATCTTTCCCTACATTTGGTCACACAAAAACCTGTTTCCCTTTCCTAAGTCACCCGGGAGCCTAACCCTTTCCTAAGACACTGGGAAGCCTAACCCTAACCCTTTCCTAAGACACCCGGGAGCCTAACCCTAACCCTTTCCTAAGACACCTGGGGACCTAACCCTAACCCTTTCCTAAGACACCCGGGAGCCTGACCCTAACCCTTACCTAAGACACCCGGGAGCCTAACCCTAAACCCTTTCCTAAGACACTTGTCATGTATGTTGTGGTCCAACCTGCCCACACTGTGCGTGCGTGTGTGTGTGTGTGTGTGTGTGTGTGGCTTTAAACATAGTTCCCAGAATTGCGCAGATTATTTTGTGTATGTGGGACAGTAGTCTTTTCAGTGGGTTCTGTATTGCAAGTAACTGCTGCATTTTGTCTATACATAGCTGTGGGTCAGTGGAATGCCTGGTTCTGCTGCTGAAGAAAGGAGCCAACCCCAACTACCAGGATATCTCAGGCTGCACCCCTCTCCACCTAGCCGCCAGGAACGGGTACAAGCAGTGTTTCCTATAGGATTTCTTCCAGCAGCGGTGGCAAAGGGTTTCGTTCTACCTTGGTCGTGCACGTGTAGTACGACGACGGTCGGAGTGAATTATCAATATCTGGTCATTAAAAATATTTAATAAAGTGACACTTGAATGCAAAACAAACTTTTTTGGAGTTTTTCCCACAGGATTTGGAGAGATTGTGGTGGTTGGACCTCAGACCCTCTGGGGGGGGCGGTTGAACATTTTGTATATTTTAAAGTAAAATGCACCAATTTGGTGCACTTTAAGAGCAAAATTATGAGTTTTTGCTTGCTCTCAGCAATCTCACATTAACTGGGCATGATTCCCTTAATATTTTATATTGCTGTGAAAACAACATTCCCCGCCCCCAAACAACTGTATTTATTCAAGCTTATTCAATTTCCTTGCTAAAATCTAAGTTTTACAAGGTTTCATTTGAACACATACCGGTACTCATGATAACATCATTGTATTTTACCTTCACCGATAAATAAACTCCATTAATCTGAAATTATTTGCTACTTTGGCCAAATTGGCAGTAAGATGGCCAATTAAGATGAATAACATCTGTATATATGCAATGTGTCACTTTGTGGATGATGTGTCTTGAAAAAAGTCGTAGGCTACAGCTAAAAAGGCAGGGATAAAAAATGAAATGCAGAGATGATGCCGTGTGTATGGGAATTTCCATAGACATTTTTCTCATCGACTTTCCTTCATTATTCACCACAGACAAAAGAAGTGTATGGGCAGACTACTGGAATATAACGCTGATGTCAACATCTGCAACAACGAGGGACTGACTGCTGTGAGTAGCCCATAATCCTCTGGCTGTGGTTAATGGCATATTGAATGTCTAATATGGCCATAGTCATTACTAATCATTTAATAGATTTTTGATCTACTTGACTTTTCTGATGTGCAAAGATGGGAAAAGTACACACATATTCTTTACTTAAGTAGAAGTACAGTTACTTGTATAAAAAAAGATGACTATTGAACTACTGATTCAACATTTTTACTCAAGTAAAAGTTAGAAAAGTCCAGTCTCTGAAATGTAATAAAGTATAAAAGAAAAAAACTTTTCTACCGGCTGTTTCTGTGCAACTAACTGAAACATATTACCGTAATATAATTTGAATTTGAACTTAAAAGATTCCCTCCAAACATGTTTTAAGATGTATATAGACTATACTTTGATTAATAATTTGTGTGACATGGTTTTTCCACACACAAAAAGGTGCACAATCATAATGCGTGAAAGCGGCAAGAGTGCAAGACCAGAGACAGACAACGTTACGTCGTTTTGTCTGTGGTGCATTAAAGCTAAAGCCTGTTTTGAAAATGTAAGGAGTAGAAAGTACATATATTTGTGTTAAAATGTAGGGAGTAAAAGTAAAAAGTTGTCTGAAAAATAAATACTCAGTAAAGTTAAGATACATGAAAATCCTAGTTAAGTAGAGTGACAAGGTATTTGTACTTAATTACTTTCCATCTCTGCTGATGTGTAGATTAAACGGTTTACTCTGCTCTAGATTCATTGGTTGGCAGTGAACGGCCGGACTGAGCTCCTCCATGACCTGGTCCAGCATGTGACCAATGTGGATGTGGAGGACGCCATGGGCCAAACTGCTTTACATGTAGCCTGTCAGAACGGACACAAGACTGTAAGCTGCTTGAAAATGACAAATTAAAAATATATATATACTTTAATCTTAAACTTTTTTAGCTTTGCATATAGCTGGCCATGATCAACTTCTAGACACATTCGCAAACACATACACTATGTTGAGTGATGGTAGGCTTCATGCTAACACTTTATTATGCTATGTTGAGTGATGATAGGCTCCATGCTAACACTTTAGCATACATGTTGGTGATAGTAGGCTCCATGATAACACTTTAGCATACACTATGTTGGTGATAGTAGGCTCCATGATAACACTTTAGCAGACACTATGTTGGTGATAGTAGGCTCCATGCTAACACTTTAGCATACACTGTCGAGTGATAGTAGGGTGCCATGCTAACACTTTAGCATACACTGTCGAGTGATAGTAGGGTGCCATGCTAACACTTTAGCATACGCTATGTTGACTGATGATAGGCTCCATGCTTACACTTTAGCATACACTATGCTGAGTGATAGTAGGCTCCATGATAACACTTTAGCATACACTATGTTGGTGATAGTAGGCGCCATGATAACACTTTAGCATCCATGTTGGTGATAGTAGGTTCCATGATAACACTTTAGCATACACTATGTTGGTGATAGTAGGCTCCATGATAACACTTTAGCATACACTATGTTGGTGATAGTAGGCTCCATGATAACACTTTAGCATACACTATGTTGGTGATAGTAGGCTCCATGATAACACTTTAGCATCCATGTTGGTGATAGTAGGTTCCATGATAACACTTTAGCATACACTATGTTGGTGATAGTAGGCTCCATGATAACACTTTAGCATACGCTATGTTGACTGATGATAGGCTCCATGCTTACACTTTAGCATACACTATGTTGGTGATAGTAGGCTCCATGCTTACACTTTAGCATACACTATGTTGGTGATAGTAGGCTCCATGATAACACTTTAGCATACACTATGTTGGTGATAGTAGGCTCCATGATAACACTTTAGCATACACTATGTTGGTGATAGTAGGTTCCATGATAACACTTTAGCATACACTATGTTGGTGATAGTAGGCTCCATGATAACACTTTAGCATACACTATGTTGGTGATAGTAGGCTCCATGATAACACTTTAGCATACACTATGTTGGTGATAGTAGGCTCCATGATAACACTTTAGCATACACTATGTTGGTGATAGTAGGCTCCATGATAACACTTTAGCATACACTATGTTGGTGATAGTAGGCTCCATGATAATACTTTAGCATACACTGTCGAGTGATAGTAGGTGCCATGCTAACACTTTAGCATACGCTATGTTGACTGATGATAGGCTCCATGCTTACACTTTAGCATACACTATGCTGAGTGATAGTAGGCTTTATGCTAACACTTCAGCATACACTATGTTGAGTGATAGTAGGCTCCATGCTAACTGTGAAACTATAATCAAAATAGCCATTCTTCTACATTCTCTAATTGTTGCTTCTTGTAAATTAAATAATGGTGACGTTTAACAATCCATTAATTTGTTGGGCACCCCGTCGAAGCCCCTCAAACACCCCTGGTGGTCACCGGACCTATGATGAACCCACCACACTCGTATCCTCTCCCCCCAAAGTGTATAAATCCCCCCAATGTGAAGCACATCAGGGGGAATGCCCCACCCCCCCCCCCCCCCATTTTGCAAAATGAATTTTATATACATATTTGTATGTGAGTTTAGTTTGTGTTTGTTGTGTTTTTACTGGGTCAGACGGTGTTGTGTCTTCTGGACAGTGGAGCTGACATAAACCGACCAAACTGCTCTGGAGCTACGCCTCTCTACTTTGCCTGCAGGTGATGCAAAACATAGTCATTTAGTGATGTCACCGGAATGTTGGTGATATGTACTGTACTCTGTGCTTTTACTAGCCCTGTGTGTTTTTATGGTACTGTAGCTGTGTGCATTAAAGCTTAGTATTAGAGTGTTTTACTATGTGCTGTATGGATGTATCTATCGTCTAAAAGCCTAACAGGGACAAGGACTGCAAATTAGCTATGGCTAGAAGTCCCAACCCTGACACTGCCAGATGGGTGGTTTTGTTTTCACAAAACTCGTCCATCTGGGAACGGCCTGAGCAGACTCAATGTCACGTAAAAAATAACTACTTGGCAGGTGATTGGACGAACCACTTGTCTATCACCGCCTGGGAGGGATATGGCGTAGTAGCACAGCGCTGAACAAAGCAGCCTGAGGCTAACGGCTAACAAACACTAACAAACTGCAGATGTTGGGTGCAAATTGCAATCATTGACTGTTCAATTCGCCATTCAAAAGAAAGTAGAAGAACTGCAGATATCTGACTGAGGATGAACGTCTGGCGGCGCCAGCGAGCCCTACATGCTCGGACGCCACTACGCCCTCCCTCCTCCTGTGGAAGCTCCGTGTGAAAATGGCGGAGATTGTGTGCAAGGCAGTCTGAATGAAATTGAATGTAATGTTCCCAATTCTATGTATTAAATTCTAAAAAACGACCCTCAACATTTGGGAAGGCTAAGCCACACAACTAGTTCGTTATAATCTAACGTCATGCTTTGAAAGGTGACTTTACGACGATGAGCCAAGGCAACGGCCAGTCACAACTCTCGTGCAGCTGACGTCACGCACGTATCGTCGCCGTGAAGTCACATTTTCGAGCAGCCCCCGTCAGCCGACGGCGCCCCCTCCCCGTAGGATGGCGCTCCACGCGCCGTCCTATGGGGAGGGCGGGGCGAGGCTCTGATGGACGACCATGTTTAGGCCTTTAGTTAGCATGGAGGTAGGCCATTTTTCCTGTTTTTGCACGTTAAATGTAATGTTACCGATGATGACTGATTACACCGAACTGATCTGATGACACCGACCTGCAAGCACCATGGACGGCTAACGTTACTTATGGGACCCAACAGGCACAATGCTCTCGTGAAAGGTTTCGTGAAAATACAGTTTAAACTGTTGTAACATTTATCTTCATGTACATCAGTGTACATACATACATACAGACAGTTGTCGAATTATCATATAGATGTAGCAATGCATAATGTATTGTCCCTGTCAAATAAACAAATAAATAAAATAAATAAACCTTGACTTTATAGTGACCACAGTGTTGAAACGTGTCATTCTGCAGTCACGGCCAAAGAGACACGGCACAGATCCTGCTTTCTCGTGTGCCAAGTGCCAAGTACCTCGCTGACAAGAACGGAGTCACTCCTCTGGATCTCTGTGTGCAAGTGAGCATTACTCCATGGCCATTCAGTTTGACTGTCTTTTCAGTTTTCATGTACTTTGCCCTTTTTCATCTGTCTTGTTACTGTGTACCTCTGCCAAGGACGTTATGTTTTTTGTGCCGTTTGTCCATTTATTTGTTTGTCTGTTTGTTACTTAGCAAGATTACAGAAAAATTATTGGGTCGATTTTCATGAAACTTGGTGGCGTGGGCCATGAAAGAACCCAATAAAACTTTAGAGGATTCAGGTCAAGGAAAGGGGTGGGGCTAGGGAAAAGGAATCATAGCTCGGAATAGGAAGGTCGTAGAAAGGGTAGAGGGAGTGGCTGGGGGGATGTGGGTGGACGGTGGGTCAGTGATTAATATTGCTCCTGTTTGTGTCAGGGTGGATACGGTGATGTCATTAATATCCATCTTGTTTGTGTCAGGGTGGGTACGGTGAGACATGCGAGATTCTCATCCAGCACCATGGGAGACTGTTCCAGACTCTCATCCAGATGACACAGAATGATGACCTCAAAGAGAGTATGGTATGATCATTTAGTCTGTTTCACTTCCTGTTCAGGGTTTAGAAGCCATGCTCATACACTTCCTGTTCAGTGTTTTGAAGCCATGCTCATTCACTTAAAATTATGGCTGTGTGTGTTCCTGTACGCCTGTCCTAATGAGGATAAAATGTCCTCACAAGGATAGAAAGATGAGGAAGATTGTCCCCAAAGTAAGGTCAATTTGCCGCTCCTCACTTCTAAGGGGTGATGATTGATAGGATTAGGGCTTGATTCACATATAAGATTACATAGAGGATTAGGGCTTGATTCAGATATAAGATTACATACATTGCATATTCCTGAAAACTTTTCTAACCTAAAACGATTTACAGGTAGGGGATCGCTCCGACCATTTCAGTCGGAGCGAAGGGAAATCCCTTTCCGCTCGCTGCGTGTCCGCTCTCAAATGCCTCCGCTTTGAAACAACGACACTAGATGGCAACCTGCACTTTGAAAATGCCAAGTATTGACGAAGATTTGAATTGTGCAATAAAGCAGGCCTGCTTGGTACTTTGGGTGGTTGTAAAGATAACGGAGCCTTTTTTCCCTTCTATACCAGAGTGAGAGTAAGATGAGCCGCACTCTCTCCTGCACTGGTACAGCGCGAAACGGAGATACTTGTAGTCTGGCAAGCGAGAATAATTATGCCCAAACATCAATGCTTGACTAAATTTAAGTATTTTCTTACTTTGCCCACTGAATGTGCCCATTTGAAAAGCATTGTATGTATGTCTGCATCTGCCAGTGGGCAATCATGATAATGACATAATGTGATAATTTCACTACAAAGATATTGTCTAAAAAAATCCAATATGGTGCATCCCTCCTACAAACGTGTGTGTGTGTGTGCATGTGCGCGTGTGTGCGCAGCTCCGGCAGGTTCTAGAGCATGTTTCTCAGCAGAGCGATAGTCATTACCAGAGGATCCTCACCAGCCTGGCTGAAGTGGCGACCACCAATGGACACAAGCTGCTCAGGTAGATATGCTTGATTCACAGCTCTGTAACTGCCTCTGTCATACAGTTTATATGGGCGTGTGTCCACATATGGCCAATATTAGTGTTTGTCAGCCTTGTTTTTTGTTTTTGTTTTTTGGTGGGGAAAAAGCACTCCCTGGAGCTCTTTTTTTCCAAATTCCATTTTCTTTTTTCCATTTTCTTTTTCCTTTTGCTTTTTTATTAATTTTAATTTTAATTTAGGGGTTAGGATAGATATCTTTTTTTTATCACTTGGCCTCTTCGACATGTTTCTCAAAGTGAAAACCAAGTTGTGAGGTGGCGTAAGGGTCCCGCGCAAGACCGACCGCCCCTCTCGAAACACCCAGCTGAATTATTTCTCTCGCCCTATTATCTTACAATTGTAAAACCATTTAGGATATTACAATAATTAGGTCCACTTTTGATTTTGGTCATTTGGTCATAAATTTCAGCCAAATTATGGAAAATTCTGCAATATTCCATGTTTTATAGTTGACTCCATTTTCTTTACCAGATTCCATGATTCGGTTTGCGGTTTTCCCAGTAAAAAGCTGGAAAGAGGAGCGCTCCTAGTGTGTCTTTACCATCGAGAATGAATTGCAGAAAGGCGCTGGCAGCTCAAATAACCGCTTTCTGTGGATACGGCTCCTAAGTCACGTTTGACACTTGATCAACCATTTTCTCATTTCCTTCTTCAGCCTCTCCAGCAGCTATGAAGCTCAGATGAAGAGTCTGCTCAGAATAGTTCGTATATTCTGCCATGTTTTCCGCCTGGGACCGTCATCGCCTAACAACGGGAATGACATGGGATACAACGGGAACAAGACTCCTCGGAGCCAGGTCTTTAAGGTTAGTTGGAACTTGATAGGAACTTATAGGAATGCACGTCTATATACTGTATTCAAGGATTATGGGGGTATTGTTTTTTGTTGTGATGCCACTACAGGGTTGATTATATGTTGTGTTTTAAGGGAATTTTTTGCAGATTTTCAACCAGCGTTGTATAATTACAATATCAGTAGTATACAGTATGCAGATGAAGATTAACCAAGTTGACTCTGGACTGTTGTCACTGTATGTGGATTTTTTTATGACGCCAATAGAGCCAAGAACTCAGTTTCCAGAGCTCGGAAATCTCTAAAACGGACTTGCATGACCCCTGAACCGGCTGAGCCGGTGGCTAGTTTAGTTAAACTAACTAGCTGGAGCTACAGCAACAAAACATCATGCCCCCGAAAAGGAACGTCCAAGCTTCTGCGGAGGAAGTTGATGATATTAAAAAATCAATCGACTTTCTGGCGGAGGAGGTGACAGCTGTGAAGCTGCAACAACAAACTATACGACTTGGTGGGGGAAGTCAAAGCCCTGAGACTGCTGAACATCGAGAAGGACAAAAATATCGTCATGTTGGAGAACTGGGTGTCAGAGCTGGAACAATACAACCCTGATCATATGCATGGGCGGTGACCAGGCTGAACGATAGGGAACTCAACGAGCCATCGGACTTGTTCTATGTGGAGCAACAGGTGACTGCTTTCCTTCAGTCCAAGGGAATTGAAATGGACAGTGACAACATGTTGCCTGCAGAGCTCTCCATTCCTTTGCCGGCAGGAAGTCCATCAGGTGATGCGCCGGATTTCATTGACAGGCGTCATGGCCAGTGTCATTAAAAATGAACTAGTACAGTGCCCGTTCCCCTCCCTCCCCCCATTCACACATTATGCTCTCCCACTCTTCACCCCCTTAATTGGTCAAATTGCACGAAATTCAACAAGTCCCTTTCTTTGGTCGCCAGCAGCGCACCCCCCAAGTTTGAAGTCGGACGATCGGTTCTCGAGATAAACCACCTTTTGTGTTGCCAGTAGGTGGAGCTGTGACTATGTGCGTGCCCAAATTGCACAAAAATGTGGCATTTTACTCCATTGGGTTCCCAGCGCACTCCCCAAGTTTTAAGTCGATCGGATGAACTGTTCTTGAGATAAGCCACTTTTTGGGTTGCCAGTAGGTGGCGCTATGACTATGCGTATGTCCAAATTGCATGGAATGAGGCACTGCACTCTGTCTGGTTCCCAGCAGCGCACTCCCCAAGTTTGAAGTCGATCAAACCAATGGTTCACAAGATAGTCTGATTTTTGTGTTGCCAGTAGGTGGCACTATGACTATCCCGTGTCCGAATTACACGAAATTCAGCAGTGCACTCCCTCAGTTCCCCCTAAACGGCCCCGCCAAGTCGATTGGCCAAACGATTCTCGAGATAAACCACTTTTTGCGTTGCCAGTAGGTGGCGCTATGACTGTGTGTGTCTAATTGCACGAAATTCGGCAACCGTGAAGTTAGACGTCGATAAGCGGTTTTCAAGATACGCAAAGGAACAATAAACAATAAACAATGTATGAATTGAATTAATCGAATGTTAATGGTGATCAAGATTTTGCCTTCCCACAATCATGAAAACAAGAAGATCGAGCTAAAACCGAGCTAAAATCTGCCGCATTTCATTTAGCAATGTTGCCCTCGTTTTGTCTTGTGTTGGAAATCCAGCGCACACCTTTCGCTCACAATACAGTAGTGACGCTCCGCCCCTCCTCCAAAGCCCAAACACACTGTGCTGCATGTAGTTTCAGCTCGAGTTGAGAACAGAGAGCCGTCGTGTTTGTCTGTTTTACAGTATATTTCAACTTTCCTTGATAGAAGATGACAGTTCAAAGAAATCCAGTGTTGTTGTTTTTTGTTGTTGTTTTCGGTTCAATAAATGCATGATGATTAAATAATCGTGATCTCTATATTCATCCCAAAAAAATCTTGATTATCATTTTGACCATAATCGTGCAGCCCTAATGGTAATTACATTTAGCGTATCATCAGATCCCCCCACCCGGCATTTCTCAAAAAGGACGAATCCAAAATTACTAATGTAAAAGTTTATTCCCAGACAGTATTTGGCAACAAATTGGTACAGCTGATGCCAATTTACGTTACTTGCAAATTCCTAGAGGTCTGATGATCACAGCACTTCCCATATAGAGTGTAGCCTTTCCCACTGCTAACTGTGCTAATACATTGTCTGTGCATGCTGCTGTAGCAAATGTATACATACATTCAAATGAGTGTATGGCATGTCATCTGGTGACATTTTGAGCAGCTAATAGCTGCTTTCCTTAGAGTTAGAGAGTTGCCAACATTGGCACCGTGTTACGGCTGTGCTGAACTCACTTGTCTTTCTAACGAAAACAATACCAATAAAAATTCACTCCATTGGACGCAGATGCATGCAAGACAGCTGCATGTGGAGAAGGCACCGAAGGACCAGTGTTGCTGCAAAGATTTGGGTGCCCTAGATGTGAGTTGAAAAGGACATTTAACATTTGGAAGGAGTTGATTACAAACCTTTCACTGTCACAAGAAATGTTGGTGTGATCTGGGAAACATGATCTATGTAACCTGCAAGCTCAGCAATCTTTTTCATTATCTTCAAGGAGTTGGGCTATTCAATTTCATCTTGTACTGAATGGAAATCTGATATATGATTTGCTTAAAGGATGGCTTTACCGGTAATCAACCCACTTTGTATCATTAATAATAACCGGTAATATAAGAGCACATGCGCAGTGTTGACCTCTCACTGTGTTTTCCTCATGGAGATCTCCCATTTCCTCCTCTGCCAAAGCGCTCCGTTCTGACGCATTACGCGTCACAACTAGGGATGGGCATTTCTAGCAAAAACACTATTCGAAATTCGCTGGCCAAATTCGAATTTAATTCGAATTTCGAAAATAAATAAAAAAATGTAAAAAAAAAAAAAAAATTTTTTTTTTTACATTTTTAATTTTTTTTACATTGACATTTTCGAAAATAAAAAACAGTTTTGACAATCATGAGTGGTTGTGGTTCATTAAATATTTAGTAGGCTCAGGTCTGAGTGCCAAAGGGGTGCCAAAGTCACCCCCTCTCCCTCTTCATGGGATTTCATCCGCCATTCATTTTTCCATAAACCTTGCTTAAAATGCTTATAGCGATTTGACTATACCGGTACTTAGAATCAGGGGAGACAATGCAACATTTCACTCAAAAAAATATATATATACCGGTATATATATTTTTTTTTTTTTTTTTTTTTCGAATTTCGAATTTCAATAATAAAAGTCGACCTTGATAATAACAACGATTATTCGAAAATTCGAAATTCGATGCCCATCCCTAGTCACAACGGAGCTACGGAAGTTGTGCTGGAGAGGCAGAATCTGCTCCGAGGGCGGCTGTTATTGTTTATTTTTATTTTTTAAGTATGCCACACCCACCTGAGAATGGCATGGATAGCCTTAACGAGCCCTAATAACTTGCAGCTGGTGGGGGCGGAAGGCAAAACACTGGCCATGTGCTTATTTTACCTAGATTATATATGATACAAAGTGGGTTGATTACCGGTAAAGCCATTCTTTAATGATTCTTTTTACATACTGATGAGAAAAGGAAAACTCGCACACAGCAAGGCTCCAAGTTGAGTGTATTTATTTTACACTGGTAAAAAGGTTACGTTTCGGGCAGCACCCTGCCCTTCCTCAGACGGCAGGGTGCTGCCCGAAACGTAACCTTTTTACCAGTGTAAAATGAATACACTCAACTTGGAGCCTTGCTGTGTGCGAGTTTTCCTTTTCTCATCAGTCTCTACCTCGAACTCTGCACCTGCCCTATTTAGGTTTTGGATGTGCGTGTCTCTACTTTTTCTCTTTTTACATACTAACAACAAATACCATTTGAAAAATGATGTGTGTTTGATTTCTCCTTAGCTGAGGGACTTGTTCTTGAGGCACAGACATACTCTGCGCAGTTCTCAAGCAAGGGTGACAAGTGTGTGATGCAAACCTTACTGTAAAATACTTAAGTGAACATTTTAAGGAAACCTTAAGGAGAAGACTTATGGGTGTTTTGTGCAACTGATTTTATTTGAAGGAAACCTTAACTCTGACTTTAAGGAAAATCTGAAGTTGCTTTGTGCAGCCGGCCCCAGGTCTTCATGATGGGTCAACTGCTACCATCTAGTAGTAGAGTAGATGTTATCAAGCTGTCCATAGGTTCTAGCTACTATGCCTAATCTACAGTAGGTGAAGTGTGGGCGATGCGAGGCCCTGCTGTGCCCCACGCGAGTTAGAGACATAAGGTTCTGTCAGAGCCAATGTGTGTGTGTGTGTGTGTGTGTGTGTGTGTGTGTCTTCTGTTGATGTATAATAAGTGTAATATTTGGCTACATGATCCAAACTAATAGGGAGCAGCATTTCACTTCTTAAAACTCCATATAGGAAAACAATGCACTGCACTTTTCTTTGCTTTTAGCTAGATTGAGAATTCAAATTAGCCTGACATGGCTTGAAAGCTACTGGCAGGCTGGGATACATCACCCAAATGTGTATTAATCATGTTAGTAACATTAGTAATGTAGCCGAGCATCCTGGGTATAGTCTGTTACAGTGGCTACTTGAGTATGGGGATAGAGGAGGCTAGCACCATGTCCCGGTACATATAGTATTACAGGAAAGGATGGACCAGGGCTAGCTGGTGCTAATGCTAATTTCAATAGATATCTCTGCAACACAGTACATAAACGTCTTTGAAATTACGTTAAAACCAAGATCCTATTAACACTTTTAGTTCACTTTGGAATGTTTTAAACTTAAATTCTTTAAAAATCATACACATTGCACCTTTAAAGGAACACGCCAAGATTGTGGGAGATTTGCCTATTTTGACATCTTCCAGATAGTAAGAGGAGAAGATAGAAAATCTGCTCTTCTCTGTGATGGTAGTCAATGCACCACTTGCGGCAGTACCTGCGTACAGCACTCACTGTTTTTCTGCTACACGCGGAGAAGAGAAGGGCATCTAATTTATCTTCTCGCCTTACTATCGGGAATATGGCAAATAGGCGATTCTCCCAAAATGTTGGCATGTTCCTTTAACCCTTCATGGATCAGTCCCTTGTCTTTCTTCTTCTATTCTTTTCTGTCTCACCTTCCGTTGCGCCATCTTCCTTTTTTCCTCCGACTGACCGTTGCAGCCTCTGGAGCTTCTGTGGCACTCGCTGGAGGAGTGGCTGGTGCTGATCTCCACCGATCTGGACCGGAGCAGGAAGAACCCCTCGTCACCTTCCTCCTCGGGCAGTGAGATTGCCTCGCTCCTCCTCAAGCAGCGGGAGGCCGACCCCTCCTCCGCTGGGTCCTCGCTCCCCTCCTCGCTGGACCCTGGGCGAGTCACGGAGATGCCGGAGGTCTACGCCGACGGGGAGGACGTGATCTCCATGACGGCCAGTCGCCTCAGCGCTGTGATCCAGGCCTTTTACATGTGCTGCTCCTGTCAGATGCCACAAGGGTCCGTCCTCACCCTGCATTTCTCATCTCATCTCATCTGTATATATATATATATATATATATATATATATATATATATATATATATATATATATATATATACGGATATATACTGTATATATATAGTGTAGAAATTTGTCTCGGTCCAGAGATGGTAATAATAATAATAGTAATAATTCATTTTGTTGCTCTCCCATCTCCTCTGTCTCCCGGTCTCACTCTGCCTTCCCGGGCCGGTCTCCACCTTCCCTCTTGCCCCTCATCTAGCATGACGTCTCCTCGCTTCATTGAGTTTGTCTGCAAGCATGACGAGGTGCTGAGATGTTTTGTAACCAGGTGAGTCAATATGGCCCTCTGCCAGATAGCAGTGCCTGGAGACTCTTTCTTATCCATCCACAAAATCCTTTTTCTCTCAATTTGTTCACTCTCTCATTTTCTTTCCTTCTCTGTCTCTTCCCCTCTCTTCTTTCTCTTGCACATTTCTCTCGCTCTCTCCGTCTATCCACTTCCCTCTCTCAGGAATCCAAAGATCATCTTTAACCACTTCCACTTCCTATTGGAGTGTCCAGAGTTGATGTCGCGCTTCATGCATATCATCAAGGGCCAGGTGAGATGTGGGATTGTCTGTTTATATAATTCACAGGTTTTCACAATTTGAGCCTGCAGGCCTGCCCTCAGACAAGGCCTGGACAAACCCCCCTCCCATCACAAATATGTTATTGATTTTTATTTTAGCCTGATTGGCAAAAAGCCTTTCTCTCTCTTCTGCTCACTCACTCTCTCTCCGCTCATCCTTCACTCTACCTACATCGCTTAAGCCACCTACATACTGTAAGGTTTTAACAATCTTTTAGCAATCAAAGTTTATGGCAGGCCACAGTGTGCGACGTTGGATCTAATAAACTTGGGTAGGACATCAGGTCTGATGTGTGCAGACTGTACGATGACGACACCTACTGGCTCGCGGGTTACAACGGATGTCTCTCCGTCAATACCTGTCAATCAGCAGTCAATACACACGCAAGAATCAAACGTAAGCAGCTCGCACCACAGCTACGCATCAATGAATGTGCGCCACAGTTGTCTGCGGTAGAGATGTCCACAATGCACTGACAAAGCTTAGCATGGAAAAACATCCAAAGAGGAGGAGGAGAATGTGGAGCCGTTAAGCGGACGTCGTCGTAGCTGTCACCCTAAAGTTCTGACAGTCGGAATTCGTCCTAGACTACCTTTGGTCGCAAGACTGTGCCATCTTTGAACCTCTCTCACTGTGCGACGCAAGACGAGCGTTTTTGTTGTAGCCATGACCAAAGATATCTCCACGTTGGGCGTCCGGGTAGTGTAGCGGTAGATTCCTTGCCTACCAACATGAGGGTTGCAGGTTCACACCCCTGTGCTACCTCTGGTTTGGCCCGGCGTCCACACAGGCACGATTGGCTGTGTCTGTGGGTGGGAAGCCGGATTTAGGGTATGTGTCCTGGTCGCTGCACTGTTTATTGTGAAGAACGGATATACAGCCGCAACTTTTGAGAGAGAGAAGATACGAGACGAGACACGAGTGAAACAGAGCAGAACTGTGTGTGCGGGGCGTCTAGATTGGCCAGCTGCAGCATGACGTAGGGCTGCATCCCCCAAAGTTGATCAGCCTGAGTGCTGTGCTGGGGAGTTGAGGAAGTGATCCAGTTACTCAAGAAAATCCACAAACCTGGTAACCAGTTTAATCTAGGAACTATTTTCTTTTGACCGAACTACTCCCACTAGCTGCTAGCTACAGTAGCTGCTGCTCTAGCTGCTGCTAGCTGCAGTTTCACGTAGGAATTAGCAAGCAGCTAGCTGGTGTAGTTCAGTTGAAAGAACATTAATGAGTTGAGGAAGTCTTGTTTTCTCCTCCAGCCCTTTAAGGAGCGCTGTGAGTGGTTCTATGAGCACGTGCTGGCTGGGCAGGCAGACTCAGACATGGTTCACCGTCCGGTCAGCGAGAACGACATCCTGCTCATCCACAGAGGTACAGTACCCCGTCCTCCCCGTCCTCCTCTCCATAGGCGCCCCTCTGTCTTGTGTGGAGAGAATATCCTGCCAAAGTCCATTCAAAACTCTAAAAAGAGTATTGGATCGATATGAGTTTCTTAAAGGAGAACTTCAATCCAACGGCTGCACAGCCTCCACCCACTGGTCACATTTACACTCGATACACTGCACAGGTATTCCGCTTCTTCATTTAGTTTGACAGTTATTGAGATTTTCTGTGTGAATGACATCACTCGTCCACAATTTAATTCAAATCAACTCTCAATAAAGGAATGCCTGTACAACTGTTTACAATTTTCGGATATGTGTGAGATTATGTGCCAAATAAATCAGCGTTGTTTTTCGGTGAAGTTCTCCTTTAAGGCCGATACTTTTTCAGTGGCAGAAGCTGAGGCTGATATTCTTTCAGGTGGGTTGGCAGCAAGTGGTGATTCGTAAAACATGTTCTGTGAGGGGTGGCTGTTTGCCAAAAAGCAAGGTGACAGATTTTTGAATGGAATTTAGCATGAAGTTCTGTCCATACCAGAGAGAACTGAATGCATCAGCTCTGTCTGTCTGTCTTCTACTCTTTGTTCTTCAACATATAAAACCAGTGTTTTCCTCTTACTTTGTTATACAGTATGTCCAATATATGTTGCCCATCTCATCAACAGATTCCATATTTAGGAGTAGCTGTGAGATGGTTTCCAAAGCCACCAATGAGAAGCTCAAACAGGGCATCGCTGTCCGGTTCCATGGCGAGGAAGGCATGGTGGGTTTCCCATTCTTGTAACGTTGCAGTAGTTCACAATAACAGAACTGCTTTTCCGTGGACCTTATTCACACAGCGGTCAGGTGTACCAGGTGACCCCTCGGGGGGTGCCACAGTTCTTATTATTATCTCCTCGTGTGTTCGGTCGTGTGTGTGAGCAAAGGCTATCAGCCAACCTACTTTCATTTTTTCACAGAGTTATTCATACCCAAACTCCTACATTTCTTTTCAAAAACATAATTTATAGTTCAAGTATTCACACACACTCCACCAGAGGGGCGAGTCAGCCAGTGGAGTAGGAGTCCTGGTCGCTGCACTAGTGCCTCCTCTGCCGGTGAAACTCTTCGCTGTCGGGTGAAAAGAAGTGGCTGGCGACTGCACATGTATCGGAGGGAGCATGTGCTACCCTCCAACTCTCCCCAGATCGGCAGAGGGGGTGGAGCCACGACCGGGACAGCAGGGGGAATTGGCAAAAAAAGGAAAATAACAGAGGGAGAAGAACGTTGAACTTGTGTTGCAGGGCCAGGGGGTTGTTCAGGAGTGGTTTAACCTTTGAACTTGTGTTGCAGGGCCATAGGGTTGTTTGGGAGTGGTTTGACCTTTGAACTTGTGTTGCAGGGCCAGGGGGTTGTTCGAGAGTGGTTTGACATCCTGTCCAATGAGATGATCAACCCAGACTACGCCCTGTTCACTCAGTCAGCTGACGGTATGTGACCTTACCCTTACGGTGTGGATGTGTCTAGTTTATGTATTTTATCATAACTTTACCATATGTACGTAAGTAGGATGCATTCACAGCTACAGTTTGCATTCTTTTGTCTGAACCATAGTGGAAAAGTTGACTGGGTTATTTTATTGTATTTGGTTCGTCTCTAGGTTCATGCTCCGGGGAGGTCACATAAAACAGTTGCAAACATGCTTGGTGTAAACATGCCCCTAGGGTCAATGATTTGATAAAAAAGACAATTCTGGCATGCAATATTTCTTTATATATTGCTTTGCACAGTCAGTTTTTTTTGTATGCGTTAAAAAGTGAATATCTGTGTTTGTGGGTGAGATGTGTGGACGAGATTTAGCCGAGGCCCCTCCCCCCGGTTCTGACATACAAAATGTGAGAATGGAGACAGAGAAGGTGCCACGGCTCCAGTGAAACACGCACACACACACACACACGCACACGCACATGGAAGCACGCACATGTCCGACCTGCCAAGCCTGCACTGCTTACTTCAACACCTAAGTATGATTTTTTTTAATCCGTCATACGAAAACACAGATGCGTCAAACAGCTCACAAAAGGCTATTGACTGATGCGAAAATCGAACCTGTTCCGAAAACTTTAATGATGGACAAAAGTTTCGAAGTCAGTGTGTACACGTGAGTGACACCACATGAGGTTGTATTTATTTTTAAACTTGCCACAATTTAGGACGATAAATACAGACTTGATGTGCAAAAGCCTTTACTGTTTGTTTGTGCGCGCGTGTGTGTGTGTGTGTGTGTGTGTGTGTGTGTGTGTGTGTGTGTGTGTGTGTGTGTGTGTGTGTGTCTCTAGGGACCACATTTCAGCCAAACAGCAACTCTTCAGTGAACCCAGATCATCTGAACTACTTCCGCTTCGCTGGTCAGATCCTGGGTCTGGCCTTGTACCACCGACAGCTGGTCAACATCTACTTCACGCGCTCCTTCTACAAACACATACTAGGTATACAGGGTTTCTCCTACAAACACATACTACATGTAGGTATACAGGGTTTCTCCTACAAACACATACTAGGTATACAGGGTTTCTCCTTCTACAAATACATGCTAGGTATACAGGGTTTCTCCTTCTACAAACACATACTAGGTATACAGGGTTTCTCCTTCTACAAACACATACTAGGTATACAGGGTTTCTCCTTGGCCTGCTTAAAGGAGGATGGAACACAGCCAGACTGCAGTGAGGTGTTGATGATGGAAAGGGAAGTTGGTAAGGGATCTGAAGGGCTGGAGGAGGATCTCATCGAGCTGACTAACTCGGTGAGATTTTGCAGGGTGACACAGGTAAAGTTGCTAAAAGAGACCTGTCTCGCAGGACAGGTGGGAAGGGGGGTGGGGGAGGTTGAGGTGGTGATACTGGCCCTCACATCAGAGACTTTGTTCACAAAAAATGAAAGGAAAGTGTTGCAGTCCTGATTGGAAAAAACCGGGGGTGAGGGGAGAGGTGAGCTAACAATATTATTAATAGTTTGAAAGAGTACCCTAGGGTTACGCCTACTAGCTGTGACTAGGGTTGCAAAATAAGAAGCCCTTGCATTCTTTACTGAGTCATTAAGATCAGTTAACAGCTCCTTCAAATAAAAGCGATGGACCTGGAGGTTTGTGGATTTCCACAGCCGCTCAGTTTTGCGGCATGCGCAAGCTTTTCACTCGCTTCACTGGAGCAAAGTCAGCATCAAAAGACAAATGAAATAAAACGCAGTGATGATCGGTTACAGGCAACTGTTCGGTGCTAACAGCCCTGACATTTAAACCCAGTGTAAATACAAGATCCAGCGTGTTACCCTTGATATGAGTCGGACCAGATATATGCTGTGTCAAGTTAAAAGCTTCAGTCACATTTAAAAACTTGACAGCAAAGCTGTTTGTGCTATCATTTACGTGGATATTAAAATTCCCAACCAAGAGGATTCTTTCAAAATCGATGATAGAAGCTAAAAAATCACTAAAATCAGACAAAAAAAGCACCATTTACTCCAGGAGGGCGGTAGATTACAGCACAGTAAAAATGATTTGAGCGTCCGACTTTAGACATCAGCACTTCAAAAGAGGCGACAGTTCCGGGGCTTACAGTGCGTGTTGTGAAACGGTCCCTGTAAACCATGGCTAGTCCCCCTCCACGGCCAGTGGTCCTCGGGGCGCAAGTAAAGGAACAGCTCGGAGGACATAGTTCGTTCAATGCAGCAAATTCTTCTGCTTTTTGCCATGTCTCTGAGATGAGCATGAAGTCCAAGCCACACTGGTGTGCGACCTGCGACATTTTGCTGGGGCAAAGGCAGGCAGCTGCGGCGGTGACGCGGGGAGGACAGGCCGAAGGCAAGACAGCCTCACACCAGAGGCATGGGTCATGTTTGGAACAGAACGAGAATTTTGTCTGGTTGTGGTGTAAACTGCGATTTGGCAGGACGTGGGGCTTGATGCAGAGGCTGTAGTGGTAGTGAGCCCACCTTTCCAGCAGGGGTGTGGGTGGTGGCAAGGTGCATGGTGAGGGAAATGGGCGGCGTTAGTGAAAAGGGGCCATAGCTAGAGATAGGAAGGTCGTAGAGGCCCGGGGGTAGTCGTTCTTTTAGTTAATCCTTAGGGATCCTAAGCACAGTTTGATATACGAGACCCCAGGTCACATTATTTTTCTGAGACCCCAGCATTGTGTATCTGCGTATCTGTATTTACGTTCTGTATTTGCATATGCATTTGTGTGCATCTTCCAGGGATCCCAGTAAACTACCAGGACGTGTCATCCATCGATCCAGAGTATGCCAAGAACCTGCAGTGGATCCTGGACAACGACATCAGCGATCTCGGTCTGGAGCTCACCTTCTCTGTGGAGACGGACGTGTTCGGGGCCATGGAGGAGATGCCCCTCAAGCCTGGTGGTACCAGCATCCTGGTCACTGAGGATAACAAGGTCTGCCAATAAACTAAGTACTTTTATTTATATATATATATATATATAAAGTAAACAACACAGGTGTGATAGTTTATAGTGGGACCTTCCCTGCCCCATTCACTTCAATAGAACTGGCCCTAAAGTCTGACCCCAATGCAAAATGTGAACGCTGTGATGTGAGTGCTGTCCTATCCTTCTCTTTTAACGGCCCTTGTCTCTCTCTCTCTCGCTCCTTCCCTTATCTCTCAATCTTTCTTTAACACTGACCTCTCTCTCAGGCGGAGTATGTACAGTTGGTGACGGAGCTGAGGATGACGCGAGCCATCCAGCCTCAGATAGACGCCTTCCTGCATGGATTCCACACCTTCATCCCCCCCTCGCTCATCCAGCTCTTTGATCAATATGAATTGGTTCGTCCTCGTCCTCTTCTCAACTCTCCCTTCTTTTTCTCTCTCGTCCTTGCTCACCTCCCCCCCCCCCCCCTTTGTATTAGGGCTGAGCGATATGGTTGAAATCAATATCAGGATAATCCTAAGGATTTTTCTCAATATCAATATTTATAAAATCATAAAAAAAGTTTGGAAACTTGTGTTTGGATGGTTTGCTGTTACTGTATCCCCTCCCCAGTATTGTGTCTTATCTTATATGAAAGCCTGTTAATTTCCCTTCGCAACACTGTCTGATTTTTAAGGATCCTGCAGTTGTGAGATGAGCAGCACAGTTGTTTATGGGAGTAGCGCCGACATCAAAAGTGACAAATTGCCCTGCCAATGTTAAACAGTGTATCCTCCTGTTGGTATTGACTCTATTGTTTTGAGTTGTTTGGGGGATTGGATGATTGAACTCTCTATCAGTAACAAGGAACAAACAAGACATATTGACAATTTTACACTTTTCTCAAAAATGTCCACCATGTTTCTAGATTTTATCAGATTATTTAGTGTTTGAACAGAATTAATTGTTTATCTGGCCTTTTGTTTCGTGTGTGCAGGAGCTGCTGCTGTCAGGGATGCCAGAGATCGATGTGCAAGACTGGAACAGGAACACAGAGTACACCAGCGGCTACGACCTTCAAGAGCCCGTCATCAAGGTGGGCTGACCTTCACCGCGGAGACCTACACCTAACCCTCACTTTAGTCTTTTAGATTGTCTCTGGGCGTTTTCACACACAAATCAGGGAAGGAGTTGTGGTTTTGTTGCATTTACGTATTGTTTGGTTACATTTCCCACTGCAAAATGTCAAGCAAACATTAATTTACCAACCTGAGCCTCATGAGAGCTTAAACCCATGGCCTATTTAAAGCGTAAAGCACTGCATTTTGTGTCGAAAAGGCAGGGTAGACACAGGTGCAAGCAAAACACTAATGAGGGTTTCCAAATTCCAATCATGGAAGTTGGAAAACCTCATTAATGTTTTGCTTGCACCTGTGTTTACCCTGCCTTTTGACACAAAATGGCTCCTGTGAAAAGGGTATATCTGGAGAGCAGAAACACAAGAGTAAGAATCCAAAGCATATAAACAAATCATATAAAGAGGAGGTGCAATGGGGATGTGAAACATAAATAATAAACACGGGACCGTCGCATCTCTCTGTTGTGTTGCAGTGGTTCTGGGAGGTGGTGGAGAGCCTCACCCAGGAGGAGCGCATTCTGCTGCTCCAGTTCGTCACTGGAAGGTGTGTCTGCTTCATTGCCATTTTGATTTTCTGCCATCATCATTTTATGCCTCTGCCGGCGATGTGACCTCATGACCGCCACCTTCATGCTTGTTAACGCGATATCTCAGGAACGCCTTGAGGGAATTTCTTCAAATTTGGCTCAAACATCTACTTGGACTCGAGGATGAACTGATTAGATTTTGGTGGTCAAAGTTCAAGGTCACTGTGACCTCACGACCGCCCGTTTCATGCTTGTTAACATGATCTCTCGGGAACGCTTGAAGGAATTTCTTCAAATTTGGCTCAAACATTCACTCAGACTCAAGAATGAACTGGTTAGATTTTGGTGGACAAAGGTCAAAGTTCAAGGTCACTGCCTACACAGCTGTCTCTACAGGAGGACATGATCTAAACTGTGGCATTAATCTGTAACCCCCCTCTCTCAGCTCCAGGGTCCCACACGGGGGCTTTGCTTATCTGATGGGGGGCAGCGGCTTACAGAAGTTCACCATCACTGCAGTGCCATACACCTCCAACCTACTGCCTACCTCCAGCACCTGGTGAGCAATACACACAGTGGGTTTCCATCCACCTGTTTAATCCACATTTTCAATTTGCACATAAAAAATCATGAGTTGAAATGCTGCAAAGTTAGGAAAAACCTCGAAATATTGCAAAAAAGGTTTTACGCTTGGGGGAGGTGGAAAGGTTGGTGTATCGATAACGGGTAAATGCGAGTGCAGTGGAAACAGATTAAGCGAATCTTCCATTGTCTCTCAGTTACCAAACCCTTGTTTAACCAAACTCCAATGAGATTTTTGATATATAATCATCAGTAATGTGGATATAATGAGTAAGTGGGTAAAGGCAAATAATAGAACAGCTAGAAAAGTCTGTAAGTTTCTAAAATGACATCACTTTAGTGTAATGCAGCCTTTAAAAGAATTTAAGATATCTAGTTTGATATCACTATATTGATATATCAATACATTGCCCAGCCCTAGCCCACACCTATTAGGTTTGCCGATTCTGTGGGCTTTTAAAAAGCAGATACTGTTCAGAGAAGCGTTTGAGTAAGCTGTATGCACAAGTCTGCATTTTATGTAATTATTATTACTTAATTATTATTATACTTACACTTATTGTGTATTGTGTACTTCTTTTGTGTTGCATGTTAGTTTGATACTCCTTAAAGGAACGCTCTGCTGATTTTGAACCAGCTTTGTATTATTACAAAATCAGTAGTATATCTGCATTAATCTAATTTGAGAGTTGATTTGAGTTAAATTGTGGAGCAGTGATGTCATTCATGCACAAATGACATCACTGCTCGACAACTTCACTCAAATCAACTCTCAATAACTGTCAAACTAAATGAATGCCTGCAAAACTGTTTACAGTTTTCAGATATACTACTGATTTTGTAATGATACAAAGCTGGTTGAAAATCAGCGGAGTGTTCCTTTAATACCTGGCTTGAGTGGTCGCTTTCATTTTATTATGTGGAATAATAATGGAACGGAATGATGCTCTTTTTAAAGCAGTTTGTGACATCTGTGAAAAGCGCTATAGATTGCAAAAGTCACACCCCCTTCCAGTTTAGGCATACGAACCAAGGGGTTTCATCCGCCATTCTTTTTTGTGTGTGTGTAAAATGCACACACACAAGTTGTACTTAAAGCAGGACTAAACCCCAAAACACTTTTTTTTCAGCTTTTAACCAATATGACTTTGGGGGTGGTGTGAAGAATTCTGGTCAAAATGTCCACATTTGAGACAAAACTGTTACCATTGTACCATTTGTATCATTTTCAGCAGCATAAGTTCCCTCTCTATGGGTTGAACACTGCTTTTTTTGTGCCCTCAAATGAATGGGAAATTTGGTACATCCTGACGTCACGGTGGCTTTAGCACGTGCCCCACTCATGTGAAAAAAAATAAAAAATCCCCATTGATTATTACTGTAGTTCACGCGGCACGAGCCCTTTAAGACCAATGCATCCCTGGGTAATGCCTACTGTGGCTAATATTAGCCGCTAGTTAGTTATGTTATATGGCAGTAAAATGCCACTGAATGACCAAGTTGATATAACTTTTAACCATTTCGGGTAACACTGTTTCCATACGTATCACCAGCGTTAGTTTCAGGGATCGCGGAACCGCCCGGGCCACCCGGGCCGCGGCCCGGGTACTTTTCAGTTCCCAAAAAAAAAAAAAAAAAAAAATTTAGATTTTTTTTTTTTTTTTTTTTACAATTAAACCTCATTTACTTATTACACTCGACTGGTTGTTTTTCAGATGTGATGTGAATCTAAAGTGAACTAAACAAGTCAGATCCACTATAAATGTTTTTCAGTAGATGCTGTGATGTAGCCACAAGAAAGGTGCAATATTAATGTTTTTCAGGAGATGGCGATGTTGCTAGCTATAGGTTCTAAACAAGAAATGTGGTTCAAATGTTTACAGTAGTTTTCCTTTCTTGCTGCACTACAATGTTACAATGCTGTGAGACAGGCCCGGCGTTGGAGGGGGGCCTGACCGGGCCGGGCCCCCCCATTCCCTAAACTGCCCCCCCCCCCATTCAATTTTTTTTTTTTTTGTGTGTGCTAAAAACGTTTTTCCGTTTTTCTGTTTTAAAGTTTAAAACGGAATCTGGCTGTCATTAGGCATTGATTAACTGAATGCTATTGCTAACTGTTACTTTGAACCTCCATTTGCAATGATTCTGGCTGGATATTAATTAACTATTGTAAATTTGTCACAATGAATGCAATTTGTGCACAATGTGTAAATACATTTAATATTAATTGTTTAGGCCTATTTGTAAAGTCACAACACATTAGAGATGTGTGTAGTTCCTCATAGATTTAGCCTCTTCCTTTTGCTCTCAAATGCACCAGTTTGACGAATTTTACTTTAAAATGTACAAAATCTTCTTCCGGGGGAGAATCCCCCCGGACCCCCCTTGGCCCCCCCAAGCTAGGGGCAGGCCCCCTCTGTAATTTGGTTCTGGAGCCGGGCCTGCTGTGAGACGGAGCTAAACACAAAAGATGCAATATTAATAGTTTTTCATGAGATACTCAGTATTTAATATTAATACTAATACTAATAATAGAAAAGGAGAAGATACTGAATAATGACATCACAACAGTATAATCCTAATGTTAATTTAAAATTAAATATTCTTCTAAATATGGATAAAAGTCCAAAAAACATAAAATTTTCTTCGGCGCTGCCGAGATTCCATTCCTTACAGCACCCCCTACTTAATAATAGTTCCAGCGCGGCTGCAAAAATATGGTGGCGCATTGTGTCAAGTGTACTGGCTCGGGAACAATCCGGCCCCCGGTCCCTTAGGTTTCTGACAATGTGGCCCCCTGAACAATTTAGTTGAATAGCCCTGCTGTAAAACCCAGTCGCCCTCATATTCTGGTTTATTTCAAGAAAAACATTTTGGCTAGTTGAAATTAATTGGCTCGTAACTTTAAAATCTAGCAGCCATATTGGCTGGTGATAAAAAAAAGTTGAATCTCAAACCCTGCAGTGAGAGCAGGTGGTGACATAGGAGTGAGTGAGAAAAGGAGCAAATATATGATTGTTAAGACTGAATACTGACATCACAACCGTCTAATCCTAATGTTAATTTAAAATGAGATATTCCTATATGAATCTGGCTTCAAACGACCAAAATCTTTATATGATGATAATAATAATAATCAATGATGGTGGTTCACAGACGTGTGTGTGTGTGTGGGGTGTGGGGGGGGGGGTGTGGGGGGCACGCCCCCCCGACACGCCCCCCGGCCCCCCCAAGTTCAGATGCGTTCCGCTATCCCTGGTTAGTTTGTTGTTTATAACGTGGCTATATTCATAACGTTTTCTATCTCGGATGCGTTATTTCGAATCCCACATAGGTTACGCTGGCGCAAAGCGTGTGGGTTTCAAGACGAAACAGTCTCGAGCCACTAACGTTATCTTTAAAGCACAATATTTCTGGAATGCAAGTTTAACTAAACAGTTACGGTACATGTCCTCTGCATTCTACATAAAATTAAGATATTACGGGTTGTTTTATTTTGTATGTTACATACTTATTGGCCAAGATATGTTACTTTATGGGGGAGGAATTCTGCCAGCTAAGGAGGGGAGTGTGGGCGGCCATCTTGCCTGCGGGGTTTTCGGATCGAGTGGAGTGCCGTTTTGCAAGAAATCTGGGGGGTTTAGTCCTGCTTTAATCAAACAAGCGATTCAGCTATATTTAGAATCAGGAGCGACCGTAGAACATTTCACTTAGACCAAAACTAGAAAAAATAATCGAATGATTTCTCCCGCCCCGGACATTTTGTTTTTAGGTTTTGGTCTGAGTGAAATTTTCTACGGTCTCTCCTAATTTTAAATATAGCTGAATCGCTTGGTTTGACAAAGTAAAACTATTTTTATAAGCATTTTACGAAATGTCTATGGAAAAATAAATGGTGGATGAAACCCCTTGCCTAAACTGGAAGGTGTGACTTTGGCTCTCTCAACTATATTTTATTCCCTTCCTTCCTTCGGCAGCATCAACATGCTGAAACTCCCTGAATACCCCAGCCAGGATGTCCTGAGAGACCGCTTGCTGGTGGCGCTGCACTGTGGGAGCTACGGCTACACCATGGCCTAACCGTCGCTTCAGCCTCCCCCCTCCACAGACCGCCTGTTGGTGGCACTGCACTGTGGGAGCTACGGCTACACCATGGCCTGACCGCTTCAATCCCTCCACAGATCGATCTCCCCCCTTTTTTTTTCGACGAGGCGCTGCTTCTGCTGAGGAAACATAACATACAGATGGGGGAATGTGACTTCTTAAAGAGGACATGAAACATTTGATAATATGACTCTAGTTCAGACCTGGGCATTATGCGTCCCGGGGGCCAGAACTGGCCCTCATGATGGTTCTTCCATCAGGTCTAAGACAAACCACACCATTTTACTTATGAAGCTAAAAAATCTAATGAGATGACCTAAATTGGCTGTTTGGAGTGATTTTTCAATATAATAAATGCTGAAGAGTAAGTGCAGTTTTCTATAATTTAATCTAGTGATACAATGACGACGACATGACAATAATTGTGTTGCCCCCCGGCAACAATCAGGGTTTCTCATGTGACCCCACAGGGAAAATAATTGCCCACCCCTGCTCTAGTTCATTTGTATTTCACCTCAGACAAGACGGGACACTGCTTCCAAGTCTGAAATTTACCTAGATTTGCTAGAAAGAGGAACATTTCAGCTTTTCACCAACTTGGGCGCTGCTAGATGATGTCACTAGGTTGATTGTACAGTACAGTAGTAAGAATTTTGAACATTTTGATTAATCAAAACCACAATTCAAGTCAGAAACACAACAGCATATGCTGTGCCTGTTAGAATTCAAAACACTTAACTAGCCTGTACTGTACTGTCAACGGTGACATCAAGTTGGCGAAAATGTGAAATGCCGTTAATCTTTCTAGCAAATCCAGGTAAATTTCAGCCTTGAAAGCAGTGTCCTGTGTTGTCTGAGGTGAAATGCAAATGATCTAGATCAAATGTTTCATGTCCTCTTTAGAGACTTTACTGGAGAGTGGAGAGGCACCGCAGGTGGGAGACTGCCAGCTTAGCCTCTCACCACAAACTAGGGTTTGACCCATACCTGTGCCTATATATGTGTGTGTGTGTGTGTGTGTGTGTATGTATGTATATATATATATATATATATAGCCAGGATTGCTTCTTCCCACTGAAGTAATTTGTTGATTTTATGCCCCCCAAATAGACTCAGTGTGCCCCCCCCCCCCCACTGCATTTAGACCATAAGACAGTTAAACTCAAAATTTAATTGCAATCCAGGATAATAAAATATATTCATGCATACTTGTAGTATAGGATGGCATCAAAAATGTTTTCAGCTTTACAATAAATAAGTAATAAAACTGCATCATATCAGAGGGGGATGACAGATTTTTAATAAAAGCCCAATATTGGCCACATATATCAGCAAACAGATCTATTATTTTAACTTGTATTTAGTTTTGACCTCAATTGAAGATGCACTTTTACATGTTTCTGTGACAGGTTTTCACAGGCCTCGTCCTTCATATGAATATATTAATAAAAGGCCATTATTTGCTCCATATATTGGTCAAACTCTAGTCTGAACTGCCAAAGAGTGTGTGTGTGTGTGTGCAAAAAGAAACCGTAGGCTAAATTGCCTTGATGTAGGTATTTTGGTTATGGCTGCATAGCACTAAGCACCCATCCCCCCCCCCCCCCCCTCCCCCCAACGTTAAATGCATGCCCTGTGGTTTACCTTGTGTAGATTCTCTGGCCTCCACTCCTTTCTTTCCTTTTAGTGGGGTAGCTTCCATAACAATTGTGCATTTTGCGACAAAAGTATATAATTCCGTACACTTGTAGCCGAAGGCATTCCAAAAATGAGACAATTTGGGGGGGAAATTGTATTGCAATAAAGTTGTGTGGACTAGTCAAAACGTACATGTTTTATAATGAGGAATTCAAATTTGGAACTTAATAATTGCTCAGAAGCTTCCTTCTATCTCATAATTCCAGAGGTTAGGTTTGGGCAGTTATAGCAATCACTTATTTTGAGCCCAGAATTGCGAGATAGAAGGAAGCTTGTGAGCCATTCTAAAGTTACAAATTTGAATTCCTCATAGAAATGTATGATTTGACACCAAGATCACCAAATTCATGCCCCAATATCCAATCCTTTTTGGAATGCCTTTGGCTATACAGTAAGTATACCAAATCACATGCTTTTATTGTTATGCTTAACTGCCCCACTATTTTCTCTGTTGTATTTTGAACTGTTCAGTCCGCTGTCATCTGTTGCTGTGCTTCTGTCTGTGGCCTTGTAGTCATGAATTAGTGGTGGTATTTCTTTTCATAGCAGTGTTGTATGTATACTTCCAGGGCTGGAGGAGCAATGCCACATATTTACATGACAAAGGATTGGGCGTCGGTGCCAAAAACCATAGCTGGGTCCATTTTGAATTTCCCCCGCCTACACAAACATGCTGATATTTTGTCTTTCTAAAAAAAAAGAAAGAAAAAAGGGACAGGGATCATGTCACGAATGTATCAAAGGAAATGCTTCCTTAACCGTTGAATTCATTGACTCCTCTATCCTTTTGTAATGAGACTGTAAATAATTCATATTTCATATTCTCTATCAGTATTGTTTTGAATGCCTTGCTGTTTTGCTTTTGTAATCAGATGTTAATGTTTATTGAAAACAGAGCATTTATACATATTTCTGCAAATGTCTTCAATATCAAAAATGTGTATTTTACCATAAATATATGTTGTGCTGAGATTTTGTCCAATAAACCTGTTTTTGGCAATCTGAGTGAATGTTGCTGACAACAATTTTCAAATTCCATGACGTTTCCAGGTTTTTCATGACAGTATGAACCCTGTGTTTATTGTACAAATAAATTGTATTGATTTGATTTGAATTTATCAGAAAAATCACACCCAGGTGTTGGAAGTGGTGCAGGTTCGCAGGTCCGACCCTTGTTGTTCACCCCCATCTCCCCTCACTCTGACACTGCGCGCATGTTTCGAGCCACTTAAACTCTGCGTGCGTGTGCATGCATAAATGTGCGTGCCTTGCGTGTTTTACTGGCTTTGAAACATCTTCGAGACGAGATGCTCTCTACGCCTGTGTCTCTGTCGATCGGTGAACAGGGGGAGTGGACGTGCTTAAACACAGTCAATTATAGAAGCGGCTGCACCACTTAAAAAAAGACAAGACACTGATTAGAAAATGTGGTATGAGCAATATTCAGACCTAACCGTGTAACTGACCTGACTGTTTACATGGACATGAGTATCCAGGTTATGAGGCTTATCCTGCTTTTGATCATATTGGGAATATGGTGTTTACATGTAACAGACATCTGGTTATTCATATCCCCATATACATGATAAGTACTACAATCCTGCTTCCTGATTACCGCTTGCTGTTTGCCTGTGATCATTACACCACCACCACATCACATGCTCGCTCGTATTGGATGCCCAAGACAAAAGTAGAGCATGCACATCCACTCAGTGTTGCAGGTGCAGAACAAACAGATGATCAGCAACAGGCAAAAAGTAGAGTCCGCACACTGCGTAGAGACTTACTCCCAGGCAGCACATTTATTGTCTGTATAACGTCTTGGTCAGTGAGACACTGCCATTGTTTGAAATATTCTGGTAGCGGTCAGAAACCAGGATAAGATGTATACATGCAACAGTATCCCGGTTTCTTTTGGAGTACTCCAGCTAGCATGATTGGGTTTCTCAAAACTGGGATAAGGGCTTATCCATGTTTCTGAAATCAGGATGTTAACATGCACAAACACAAAAACTGGATACTTTAAAAACCTGATAACCGGGATACTCATGTCTATGTAAACACATTCACTGACTAGAAGGGTTCGGGTTTCCTCCTGAATGATGGACTATCATGGACTGCTAAACAGTTCAGCTCAACCAGCAGCTCTGCAGCTTCACCTGCTGCTGCTCTCACTACTACACTCATGACTTTGACATCATTAAATCCTGTCCAACAACCACTACAAGCGTACGGTTTCTACACTGTGTGAGTTGCCATGTGTTTGACCAACATCCCTTGCTGAGTAAAACTGTCATTACAAACTAAGCAGCTAAAGCCTCCAGTATGAATTCTCATGTGTCGACTTAATGTACCACTCTGCCTGAATATTTTACCACAAACTGAGCAGCTGAAAGGTTTCTCCCCCGTGTGAGTTCTCATGTGTTTGACCAATATCCCTCGCCGAGTGAAACTGTTGTTACAAACCAAGCAGCTGAAAGGCTTTTCCCCGGTGTGAGTTCTCATGTGTCTAACCATGTCTGTACGGTCTCTGAATATTTTATCACAGCCTGAGCAACTAAAGGGTTTCTCTCCTGTGTGAATTCTCATGTGTCTCTTCAAGGCTCCCCTATGACTGAAACCTTTGTCACAAACTGCACAGCTGAAAGGCTTTTCCCCTGTATGAGTTCTCATGTGAGAACGTAATTTTGCACGGTCGCTGAATATTTTACCACAAACTGCGCAAATAGATGATTTCTCTCCTGTGTGGAGTCTCATGTGTGTCTTCAAGCTTAGTTGACGACCAAATGTTTTACCACAGTCTGAGCAACTAAATAGTTTCTCGCCAATGTGGACTTTCATGTGTGTCTGCAGACTTCCCTTGTGGTTAAAACCTTTACCACAGTCTGAGCAAGTAAATGGTTTCTCACCAGTATGGATTCTCATGTGACTTTGCATTGCTCCACCCTCATTAAATTTTTTGTTACAGAATGAACAGTTGAAAGGCTTTCTCTCTGTATGGATAGTCTCCTTCCAGTCATCATCAGTGTCTTCAGTCTCAGGTTCAGAACTCTCCTTCCATTCATCATCCCGGTCTTCAGTCTCAGGTTCAGAAGAGTCTGAAATCTTGCCAGTTGGTTGTAAATGACTACCCGGATCAAAGTTCCTGACTGGTTTTGATACTCCACAGTCCTCTCCATCATCTTCTGTTGTCATCTGTTCAGTTGAGCTGCTGGCTAAAGGCTCTGCCTCTCTGTTCTCCCCAGTTTGGCTTTGATGAAGCTGTGAGGACTGAGGTTTCTCTTCATCATCTTCACTCTTCACAGGGACAGCAGTGAATGGGAACTGGGTGATATGGGCTTCCTCCGGCCCTTGAAGCTGCTCTCCCTCCTGACTGGTCCAAAGTTCCTCCGATTCCTCTTTAATGTGTGGAGGCTCTTCCTGGTCCACAGTAGAGCTCCACTCGTGCTGCTCAGGGGGAACCTCCTCTTCACTGACCAACAGCTGCTGAACGTCAGCCAAGGCTGAAATACACGTTAAGGAAGAGCATTACTACAAGTTAACCTTCATTATTATGTTAATGGATCAATGATGCTAGCATTGCAGTTACCGACCTTGTTGGTGGAGCTGCTGTTTTGAGCGAGGCTTCCTCCTCTTCAGCACCGCTCTCAGCTTCTGGACTTGAGACATGATAATAACCTGCTTACCGAGTCCAAACACATCAAACAGCCTCTTCAGCTAGCTAACGCTAGCAAGCTCCGTCTGTCTGTTAGCAGGTAGCTAGCTATGCTAACTATAGCGTTGTAGGCTAACCTTAGAAGAGTGAAGACCGGGCGGAGCTCCATTCAGATAGTTATCCATACACACAGTCTTGTGCTGCTTTAATAAAGATAGAAACTTGACTTTAGAAAGGAAATCAAGTGAAACTAATCCTCTGCTCGGACCGCTCACAAAAGTTTACAGACACCGGCCGCCATATTGTGCGGGGTCACTTACCGTCACGTGACTCACCTCTTCTTCTTCTTCTTCTGTAGCTATTGTAACAGCTTTACAACTTAAACTGCTACAGAGTCGATTTAATTAGTGCTCACCCCAAATTGCTCCTCATTCACCCAGTAGTCCATTCTGTGAGCCCAGATCCATTTGACTATGTGATATGTCGCTTCAGTGTATCATTCAAACTCCTGTCCTGATACATCCTCAACGTTTAAAAACGTTCTGGCCGCATCCAATATCTTAATTCTCTCAGATTTCCCATCCATCTCCAGACTGAGCACAATTAATCACGAAAGCCATGGCATGAACGTGGCGTGGTCATCCTCATCCCAGCCCATATAGGGGAAAATAATGGTCCGGGAACGATACCAACACGTTGATATCAGGAGGACGTCCCAACAGCACCATACTACCATACCCCCCCAGTATGTAGGCCAGTCAACCGCAGTAGCCTACAGTCTGGCAACACAGAAGCTGATGAGCTCAGTGTTGCTTGCTGCTTGCCGCCATCTAGCGGTTACATTTTAAAGGTGCACCCTAGCCTAGTACCTGGACGCCGGAAGAGACAGACATATCGCGGGCGAGTCCGGAAGCAAACCGGAAGTGCCCAGGAAACTTGTCTATAAAAAAGGTGTGGCTACCCACTAATTGCTACTCCTTTGGGCCACCAACACGTGAATCACGAAGATGGCGTCAGTCAAGGAGAGAGCCGCTGAGATGAACCTTGCAGAGAAGTTGTGTGTGCGTCCTCATGGTAACAGTTTAATTATTAGTTAAATTATATTTAAAGTTAAAAGAAATCCAGTAGCAATAAATGCATGATTTTGCCAAAGTTACGTTGCAAAAAGAAAGAAAGAGTGATTGCGTTAAATAATCATCATCTCAATATCAGTCAAAATAATTGTCATTATGATTATCGAGCAGCCCTAGGGCTGAATGAAACTTTGTCTCTAGCCTGTTTCCTCTTGGCCTCTTGACAGTGTCTACATGTACCAGCGTGTCCCTTGTCCTCCTGGCTCTTTTCATTACTCTGCCTCCCATTGTTTTTCTCCATTGAAGAATGTATTGTGGCAATTTCTGTACATTTGTGGAACATTCTTGTAGTATACAGCCATTATCTCTTGTTTTTGGTGAAGAACCTTACTTTCAGCTAATTGACAGTGACCTGACTTTGTCTGGCCCACATGCAATCAGCAATGAGGGCTGATTGATTGATGGCACCTGAGCAACATGATGTGCCTGCCTGTCTATTTAACCTGTCCTTGTTAGACCTGAATGTTAGTAGCACTGATGATAGTCCTTTGACTGAAACGTTTGCTGCCTTTTAAATCCACCTTTTCTTTTTTGCACTGTTTTGTCTTGCACCATGTGAAAATAAAGTAAGTCTTTTTTACTTGATCTCAGCCTCTGGACCTCTGTGGCTTTTTTAGCCCTGTTATATCTGGTGTGCGGGTATTCTCTTTGACCTCTATTGTTAGTACTTTTGTACCGACGCACCCAGCCAAACTTTTTTAGATGCCTTTGTCGGCGCAGTCTCACAGCTTCTTCCCTACAGGGTAAGGCCATATGAGAGGGCTCTCCTCAGGTGCTTTTGTTATAGTATGGTCATGTTGCTGCTGTAGGCTATGTGTAGAGGAGTGTGGGAAAGAAAACTGCAAGAGACAGGTGCCAAGTGGGAAAAGATCAGGCAAAGTGCTTACACTGTGAGGGAAACTATCATGCGGGGTCAGGGTCACCACAGTGCCCCAAAAAGAGTTAAGGAAGCCAGGTAAAGTGAACAAGATTTGATCAAAGAAAGGATTGTCTTACACGGAAGCTGTTGAGAGGTGTGAGAGAAATGACGAGCACATGGATGAGCAGAAGGAACCGGAGCCAGTAAGGAATGGTGACGTGCTGATAATGGATGGACAAGAAGCGATTTTTGGCATTCATTGCCATGGTCATAAACTGTGCCTTTGAAAGTCAGAGGATTCAGATTGTGTTGGATGCTGTCGCTGGCAAGAAGTTGAGTGTTGTGGATGTCTGGACTGGAGATGATCTGGTTAAGATAGTGAGGGAGGAATTTGCACCAACTCAGACAAGTGGGTCTGGGCTAACCTTATACTATGGGCAATATTGTGAATGGGAGCCCTAGTGGATACTGTAAATGGTTAGCACTGTGAAGCTGATACAATTCAATAGGTGGTGGTAATGCAACTTTAAGGATGCCAACCGCCATAAAACTCAGAACATTTTTGTCCCAGTTTCCTCAATCTGCCCCCTCTCCCCTCCTTCCTTGACCTTACCCCCATTCTCTCAAATGTCTACTTTCTGTTATATCTCTTCCAGCTCATGGAGTGGCCAGTAAACCTGCCCAAGCTTCCTCCTTATGGAATGGCTTCATCTCCCACCTCAGGTCCTCGGTGAAGGTGAAGCGTCGACGGGTCCACCTCAAGTCCCACGGCGACTGCTTCCTCGGCTCAGAGGCTGTGGATGTGTTGGTGGACCACATTGCCCATGCCAAGGGCTTTGAAGGTGTGTGTGGTGGTCAACGTGGGGTTATGCTAGCCTCAGAATTCGACTACTCATTTGTTCCACTCAATCATAGCCTCACACAAGGACCCTGTATTTTCACTGCGGGTTCCATTTGCATAGGCCCTACTTTTTAGCAATCACAAGTACAGTACTTGCCTTAAACACAAGGTTGTTGTCTACCGAACCGGGCTATTCGTGTTCTTAAATATTGCGTCGTTTCCAAGCTGTTTTTGCCCTGCCAGAGCCTGACTCGGCAAGTCTTTTCCCCAGCGGGGAAAGAGCGCCATCTCTGCTGTGGCTACGGGTGGAAACTGTAATTATTACACATCCGGAAGAACATAAATTACAGACTGGCAACGCAAAACTTAAGAACAGAATAGCCCGGTTCGGCAGACAACCTTTTGAGCGAGTTGGTTCTCAGGGACCTGAGTCTCCATCTGTAACGGAGATCATGGCCATCAGCCACACATGAAAAGAAGGTGAAGAGGACTTCCATTGCTTCAGAATAAGTCTTTTGGCGACCGTTATCCCTAGTGTCAGAGATTGTTGCACAGTGGTAGGGAAGTTCAGAGGGGACTCAAAGCAGCCGAAGATGGCGAGTTCTGCCTCCGGCTGTAGGGTTATTTTGTAGGCCTTAGAGTGCCAATCAAATATTTTGGCCCACAATCCCATCAGTGAAGGGCAGAACCAGAATGCGAGATAGTGTGCCCTCTTGACACCTGTCACACAGTGGCGAGACAGAAGGGAAGATCTTGTGTACAACATGTATGAAAAAGTAGGGCCTTTGCAAATGGAGTCCAGTGTGAGACTTAGCCCATTACATTCCCTCGTCTGGTTCTGGGGCTCGGTCACATAATGTTACTATCCGTGATGTGAGGTGCCAAGGGTAGAAAACGCTTTCTTACCCGTTTCCGACGTCGTATCGCACATTTAAATCATGCTACAGATGTCAGAAGTTTAATTAATCGGAAGCGTTAAAATTATATTCTGCTGTGAAACAAACATTTAAATCCAGTATTTGGACAGCCATTTGCCGAATTTACAGCAGAGTGTGTTTGATATTACTATCACGGTGCACAGCTTGCGCGCATACAACATTGCAGTCACACGGATCCGTGTGACCGCAGTGAACAATTCCAGTGCACCTGGGAAACAAAACGCGTTATGAAATACTCAAACTCCCAAGGTTCCTGCCGGCACTGGGCTGCCTCTCCTCTCCTAAATTTGGCACAGGCTGTCGAAATACTGGATTTAAACGGTGGAATAATAAACAGTGGGAACATCATTTTAACACCCCTGCTTAACATACTGACACCTGTAAGAGCATGTGAATATCTTCAAATTTGCTATAGGACGTCAGAAACGGTTAAACCATTTTCTCCCCTTGGTACCTCACACCACGGATAGTAGCGTTATGTGATCGAGTCCCAGAGCCAAAGGCGATGGGGCTATGTGAGACTATGATTGAGTGAAACAAATGAGTAGTCAAATTCTGAGGCTAGGGTTTATGCATGCGTGTAGCATTCGGTTTCTATGTCTCGGCTTGATTGTCCTTCTCCATCTGCCATGGTACAGTGTCATACTTTGATGCTGTTTATAATTTGAGGCTTTCTGATTGAAACTCAAGGTGCCAACGCGTTGCGGGACAAAGTGGTGTGTGTGTGCCAGGCTCTGTTGGACTGCAAGGTGTTTGCAGCAGTGGGGACCAAAGACAAGAAACATGTCTTTCAGGACAGCAAGAATGCTCTCTACAGGTTAGACACATGCACACCTTTTTCTTGTGGATTCAAAGCGTTTCCCCGTATCACACATGATGTCGACGTTTGTTTTCTTCAGACATCAAAATGGGCTGTAAGAAAATGTTGTTTTTGGTCCTAATGTTCCAACATTATGAATGGCCACAGTACATGGTCCGTGTAAATGTTAAACAGGTTCCTATGCACCCACCCTCCTTCAATTGATGAGCTGGAGAGATGCATGCTCCCCGATGGGATCCAGAAACTCTTCTGCACTGCTTCTTCAGACCGGTATGGAGTCTTCAAGTGACATTGCATGCTGCAGCATCTGTCGACATCGGCATGCTTAGCTCTGTGTAGTTTCACCAACAGTCTGGGCATTAACGTTGTCCTTTATATGAAGCAGTTCTTCCTAAAAGTCTGCCATAAATGAGTCAGACAAAGGCTGAATGTCAGGAGAATCACTCAATTTATTATGCATCATTAGTTAGGGGTGTAACAATAATGCGTATTCCTATACCGAACTGTTTAGGTACTGTATGAGGCTTTAGGTTCAATATGCACTGCAAACCTAAACAGATCTTTCATTGCTGAACAGTCTTCTACAAGGATATCACGGTAAACTAAAACGAGACAAAAAAGATGAAAGGTGTTTACAAAAAAAATTGTAAATTGAAATGAAAAAATTAAAACTAGAGTAGACTGTGAAAATAAATAAGTAAAATAAATAAAAATCAAGACAATTTCTCTGGCATTTTGACTTTTTTGCTGTATCGAAAACGTATCAAACCGAACTGTGAATTTTGTGAACTATTACACCCCTATCATTAATGTTTGTGGTCGAGTATGGTGTAAGAGTAGAACATCTCGCTTCAGAGATAGCACCTACCTCCAAGCCATAAGGCATTTGAATTTGCACTGACACATTACCGTTGTCACTTTAAACTGTATGCACTTTCTACTGTATATGCTGTAGCTGAGAACTGTTCCTGTATGTTTCCTGTCGCTGGCTGCTATGTTTTTTGTTTGTCTCTGAGAGTGAACTAAGACAAATTCCTATCAACTTTTGTTGACATGGCAATAAAATCTTTGAATCTTGGTATCGCAGAATTCTTCCAGGATGGAACCTAATAGCTCAAAATGCTTTCAGACAAGTAACCAGTATGAGCTTTCAACTGTGTTGTTGTTGTAACTTTAGGCAGGAAGAGCAGACATTTCAGATGTGCACCCCGGTCAGATCCACCCTGCCAGCCAACCACCTGGAGGCCCATGTTGAGAATCTGAGTCTGAGTCCCAGCAGGTTACAGACAGATTCTCACTTCTTGCCACAGTCATGTAAGCCAGCTATTCTGTGCTATTGTATTTAGGGTTGGGTACCGAAACAAGGTACCAATATGGTACCGGTACTTTTACAACTAATACTACCGGTACCGAATTGCAACCCAGATTTAGGTGCCTCAATTAGGTGCCATGCCCGAGCTGCTGAGTGAAATATCTGCCCTCCGGTGCTCCGAAACGGGCGCTGCACGCACCTTCACTAACATTCTAGGGCATAACACATCAACTTATTGTTTGAAATCCTCTTTACAGCCTCTTTAAATAAAAATTTGGTTTAAATATGCTTTTTTTTTAAGTACAGTTTCAGGCACTGGTACCGTTTTAGAAGTATCGTTTTAGCACCGGTATCGAAAAATATGAAACGATACCCATCCCTAATTGTATTGTTTGTACTAATATTACTAACCACCTAAGTATTTGATTGTATAATTTGTTATGTACTTTGTATGTATTATGTCTTGTGCTTTTTGTGGACCCCAGGAAGATTAGCTTCCCCATTAGTTGTTGCCAAGGATGCCTTGGTGACAGCTAATGGGAATCCATTCAATAAACAAACAGCTGTGCCATCATGTTTGGACTACAGCCAAGTACTCCTTGCCTCCTTAAATTGAAATAGTTGTCCCTTATTTCTCTCTCTAGTGGTAGATGAAGTGTGGCAGGAGCAGACACTGCTCAGGCTGCTGAAGCTGGTGGAGCTCCCCCTGCTGGACGGAGTGCTCCAGTGCCGCCAGACTCCATCCTCTCCCGGTCCCCCACCGCACCCACTGGCTCACAGCAACCCAGACCTGATCTACAGCAGCAACCACCTGGACAGGCAGATCCTCCAGGCCTTCAAGGACTCTCAGTACGCTTGGGATTATGGGCATTGTAGTTGGTCTGTTTTGACGGTTTACAACATCTTACTCTACCTAATACGTATGAACACATTGATACTTAGACATTGCTTTGTTCATAACTTCTCATTGTGATGCTACTAGCGGAATACCTGTCCCTGTGAGACTGTCCATTTAGTCAGGCCTTGCTTGCAGAGTTGGCATGCAGTCTCTCCAGAGGGTTTTCATAGTCCCCTTCACTGACTGCTTCTAACTCCGTTCACCTGAACCTGTGCGCCATTTTGGCCACTAATTTGCCATTTTTGCTGTCGGCCCTAATGACCTAATTCAAAAATCCGGCTCAGTTAGGTCACCCGCAGGGGTGCTCTTTACTTCCTGAAAGATTCAGCGCTATCGCATGTAAAATGGCATAGCTGTGGCAAAACACAATTCTACACACACATATATATATATACACAGACACTTCACATTCTTATTATAGGATTGAAGCATCACCTGTCGGTCAGTCCCTGAAGTTCCTACTGTAAAAAAAAATCAGTAGAGCAGAGTAGTTGTCATATTAAGCCTGGCTTTCCTCCTCGTCCCTCAGGGAAGACAAGTGGCTCTGTGCAGCTCTGGACTGCCTGGACTTCCTCCCTGACCAGCTGGTGGTGGAGCTGAGCAGGGAGCTGCCCCGATGTTTCCCTCAAGATCAGGATGGCTGTGACAGTATGGCGGCTGGGAGTGCTGTCCATGATGGAGGCAAGTGGTCAAGATAAGCATATCAGAATAGACGGGTCATTCTTTCAGAGCAGAGCAGGTGTCCAGTAACTCTGAAGGCCAGTGCCACTCCCTGCGCTGCCATCAGCCCTTCTAATACACAGTATGCATGCAAGCAATTAAAATACACCCATTTTGCCACTAGATGGCTCTATTTTCAAGTGCATTCAGCTTTAGGGTTTGGGGGTCAGGCTGAGGTTACGTGCATGCAACCGTCCAGTGTTTATCAGTTGCAAAAGCTGCAGTACTCTATATTAATTTCTGTATCTCTGGATCCAGTGCGGCAGCTGAGGCCTGTATCCCCCCAGGGCCACAGTGGTGACCACCAGCCACCACTCTCCCCAAGTGGGTTGGCCCAGTGTCAGCTGCTGGTGTACGGGACCCTGCTAAAACACTACGGCCAGTCAGACAGACCTCCGCTGCTGCCCCAACACATGACTGAAGTCTACACAGCCATCACTGACCTGCTGGGTGAGACTGGACACTGGGCCTCAGTTTTCTTTGGTTCGGACCATAGTAGACAAGTTTACTTTGTTGCAATTTGTACTGTATGTAGTTTGATTAGGTTCACATCGCCCAATTACAAGTGAACCAGGGCTTGTAAAAAAAAAAAAGTAATGGACTCACAAGTCGCTTGTAGATTTGGTAACCTGTCGTCCTGTCAGGTTAGAGATTTTAAAAGTTAAAAGCACATGAGGAAATGTCATCAGTCCAGACTGTGGTTTGCCCTTAGTTCAGTTTGTTAGGCTATGCTTTGTTATGCAAGGAAGTGTCTCTTTACACCGTTAATAGCTCGTGTGTTGGGGTCAATCCCTATACTTGGTCTAGATGTTACCGCTCCTAAATCGCAGCCTTTTGCATATCCAGGAATTCAGGAAACATCGTTTTTCCAGTCCAGTAACTCTCTTTCATTCATACAGGTATACACATTCACACTGCGAGCTGTCCAGTACAACCGCAGTCTCCTACTGTTGGCTACTGGACCAGTTAGGGGTGCAGTGCCTTGCTCAAGGGCGTCTAGAGGCTAGCTGTTGAGGGAGGGAATGTTAGTCTTTCACTTTTCACACCCACAGACATGGGATTTCATCTTCTCTAACCCCTAGGCTACCCAACCTCCAGCCAACCGAGGTGAATAAATCCGTTAATAACCTCACTGTCACAGCATGGACAACTTCATACAATGCGCAAACATCCCTCTCATACTTCCCTTGTTTCCTTCCCTCTTCCTCTGCTTCCCAGTGAACGTCAAACCGGACAAAGCTCTAGAGGCTCTGCAGCTGTGTCTGAAGCTGCTGCCCCCTAGCTGCAGAGAGGAGCTGCACAGGCTGCTGGCTTTCATGGCTTTGGCTGCAGACCCTCAAGGGATCAAACTGGACAAAGAGGTGAGACCATAGACTGTATAAAGATATGGATATAGCCACCATGACATCACCCATTAGTTTGTCGACTCCAGTTTTGAAGCCTCAAGTTTCGCATTGTGACCATCACCCTTTAAAAAATATATTTTTTAAGCTAGATGGATCACTGGACAGGTGACCTTTCAATCATGCCCAAAACATAGTCTTGTCTATTTTAATTTAATTGTGTCAAATTTACTAAATGAACATCATGCTGTATTGAAGACTTGAAACCAGCGACTGAGACCATGGCTGTGTTCGAATACCTCTACTAGCCTACTGTCTACTCTTTCATGACCTCATTAGGAAAGTATTTACTGAGGTAATAATTCAAGTGAGAAGTAGGGTCAATTTCCAATTCACTTGCATGTATATCCAATTCACCCAAATATGGGTGAATTATATAAAAATGTACCTCCCATACAGTCATGAATGGTGGACTTAGCTTTAGATACCAAAACAATTGTTTTGAATGAACCAGGCTTTAAACATGTTTATTTCTGCTGTAGAGTCAGGCATTTTAACATTGTGGTCTATGAGGAATGACTCACTTTTGCAGCCAGTCTCAAGTGGACATTCAAGGAACTGCAGTTTTTCATACTTCAGCATTGACTTGATTTTTTCTAAACTGGCGGTTGGGGATTGGGTAGTCTCACGTGGTCAGACGGAGGGTCTGAATCACAAGTCAGCGTTTCCGGGTTTTGCCGTAGGAAATTCCTGTGGCAGACCTCGCTGGGCTGTTACGAAAGTCCACTCTCTGCGTGCATTGTTGCGTCGTTCAAAATGTACCGCCCCACGAGTTGCGTCATGAGGTCCGTGGTTGGTCAACTCAAATGTCTGGCACACCACGCATTTTGTTTTGGTCTCACGGGGCGGTTTTTAATTGATCTACGGCTGGCTACTGCGAGACTAGGGATTGGGTGAGACACACGCATGAGCAGACACGCACCTAGAAGTGTCTAAAGAAGGCATTTCCAGACGGTGAGGGTGAACGACGCAGAAAATAATTTGGCCAAAGCAGAACCACTTTGCTGCACTCTGCTTTTCTTGAGTTAAAGACTCACTTGTTGAACTCGTAGATGGAGAACAGACGGGCAGTGATGAGGTCTTTCTCCAGGGCGATCCTCCACAGCAGGGGTATCTCCAGAGAGACCATGGACCTGATGGTGGGCTTCATGCTCAGCAACATACGGGAGGCCTTCAAGGTTATTTAACCCCTTCCCTCTCCTATGATCTTTTCCTTGACTTACCTCATATACTGGCCACTCCTGAAGTAAAAGAAAAACGAACAAAACTCACTTGTTACTTCTATTGAAGGAAATTGAGGAAAGAAGAATAAAGGATTACACCTTATCCAAGTCGGGTCAGTCAACCAGCATGTTCTGTTAAGTAATTTGTTTACCGAAATTGTATTACCGTTGCTCCAGATACCAGGGGCTCTTCACAAAGTGGTGAGTGATAAGCTGGCCAGCGTTGTCGATGGGAAGCAGCCGGAGGTAACAGGTAAATATTGGCTTTATGAAATCTGATCCAGTGTGTAACAACAGTTTCAAAACATAACAGACAGGCAACACATTTTCCTTTTTGTAACATGTTACTGTGCAGGTTAAGATGTTAATAAAATGCAATTTTAATGTCTGAATCCTTTAAAGTCTGAATCCATTAGTGGCGGGCATGAATTTCACTCAGTCCAATTGTGGGCTGTGGCTGTACAGCTGCAGCTTTCACTCTGAGGCATTTTCTAACATTCTCTTCAAATCCCATATCCATGGCTCTTCATATTTTGGATGCTGTATCTAAACCTGGAGTTCCACCCTGTTTATGTAAATGTTTCGCTGTTTTCTCTATCTTCTCTAGACTCTACATTCTGTCAGCACGTCTCCAGCAGGACCTATCTTGGCTCTGCCAATAAAACCGTCAATCAGGAACTGTGGGCTCTACTGAAGCATATCCACCTGGAGCTCAAGGTCTCAGCCAAGGAGAGGAAGCGCCGGCTGAGACAGTTTTACCAAGCCCACCCAGAGATATTTAATCAGTATTTCGGTGACTCTGCTCTTAGTGTGCTGTAGATCCTCCTCCCCTTATACATCTTTGGTAGATGGTCAGTTTGGCACAAGCCATTTACAATAAATATCTGACATTTATCTGATAAAGTAGATGTTTTAAATCAGGGTTGTACTGTACACTTACTTTATTAGGTGGTAGCACTGGTGCTAGTATAAGCTAGAAATGTCTGTAGCACAACGAAACTTTTTGTATCACACAGGTGGCTCATCTGTCCCCCCCCCCCTTGAATAAAATCTTTGCAATGACTGTAGTTAGTATTTTTTTGTATTTGTATAGAGGTATTGCATTTATATTCTTGCACAAAATATATAAATTCAAACACTTTCAATGACCCATGTCTATGCCAATTTTCAAAAAAGCTAGGCGATGAGAAAATGGGAAATCCAGTGTATTACCTCCTGTTTAGCCATTCCAGATATGTGATCAAACTCCTTATCTGCTGCCTTCGTCACCTCCATCTGATGAATATGGAGAGCATGTCATCAGATACATGGTGTTCATCAAAGAAATATACTGATTATACTGACATGTCCTTAAATCAACTTTCCCCTAGCAGCTGTGATGGTAGATTCAGCTGAGCAGAACATTGCTGACACCTGCTGTCTTTATTTATTTAGGTCCATTGGCCAGAGGGGCTAGCTGACCATGCTATATTGTCTTGTTAGGCTTAGGGGTTAGGTGAAACCCTATCATTTTTGTACTGGTTTATGTCAAGTCGATCCAGCTCTGGTCCACTACTAGCTGTCTACTCTCTGCACCATGTGTGAGACAAGTCAAATGACGAGGGGATCGTCTCATTTCGGATATTAAAATATTTTTGGTTGACATGAGTGACTGTGTAGATGGAACACCAGATTATGATGAAAATCAAACACTTTTCAATGATCATATTCAAATTCAAGCATATTCCTAACCTTGAAAACATGACTGTTAAAATCAAGCATCTTCCAAACTGTCAAGACTTTACTGTACATGAACACAGGACAGCACAAAGCACCACAAAAAAAATCCACATAAATGCTCAAATCCCCCCTCCACCACAGATGGCAATTAACAGAGTTCCCACACATGTTCATGGATACAATTTCAAAACTTTTCCATTACTTTTCAAGGAGCGATAATTGAATTTCCATGTAATGTGAGGCTGTGACTCAATACCAGAAATTATTACCTAGGACAAATAGGACACAGCTGCTCTTTCTATGTTTTTTTGTGCTGTAGTGTCACTGTATCATAGAAGCTATTGAACTAAAAACAGGAATTTTCCATAAGAAATAATGTAAAATACAAGAAGCACTAAAATCGGCAAATTAGAGCTACATTATTACGTCAACAGCTAACAACGGTAACATTTGCCGTTATGTTACATTACATGGAAGGTTATCCACGGGGAGATTACTAACAATTGCATTAAACAAAATGTCATCACTCTTCCTAAACTTTCATGGATTTTAATTCCATGACTTTTCCAGGCCTGGTAAACAAGATTTTGAAATCTCATGACTTTTGCAGGTTTCCCATGGCCGTGGGAACCCTGAATTAAATGTTTACTCTCCTGTGTGGATTGTCATGTGTCTCTTCAAGTTTACTTTACGAGTAAAACCTTTACGACAGACTGAGCAATTAAATTGTTTCTCACCTGTGTGGATTATCATGTGTGTCTTCAAGTTTACCTTTTGACCAAAACCTTTACCACAGACTGAGCAAATAAATTGTTTATTGCCTGTGTGGATTATCATGTGTTTATTCAAGACTCCTTTTTGACCAAAGCCTTTACCACAGACCGAGCAATTAAATTGTTTCTCTCCTGTATGGACTAGCATGTGTCTCTTCAAGTCTCCTTTACAACCAAAACCTTTACCACAGTCTGAGCAATTAAATTCTGTGTCTCCTGTGTGGATTATCATGTGTTTCTTCAGGTTTCCTTTTTGACCAAAGCCTTTACCACAGACCGAGCAATTAAATTGTTTCTCTCCTGTATGGACTAGCATGTGTCTCTTCAAGTCTCCTTTACAACCAAAACCTTTACCACAGACTGAGCAAATAAATTGTTTATTGCCTGTGTGGATTATCATGTGTTTATTCAAGACTCCTTTTTGACCAAAGCCTTTACCACAGACCGAGCAATTAAATTGTTTCTCTCCTGTATGGACTAGCATGTGTCTCTTCAAGTCTCCTTTACAACCAAAACCTTTACCACAGTCTGAGCAATTAAATTCTGTGTCTCCTGTGTGGATTATCATGTGTTTCTTCAGGTTTCCTTTTTTACCAAAACCTTTACCACAGACTGAGCAATAAAATTGTTTATCTCCTGTGTGGACTATCGTGTGTTTACTCAAGGCTCCTTTTTGACCAAAACCTTTACCACAGACTGAACAAATAAATTGTTTCTCGCCTGTGTGGACTATCATGTGTTTATTCAAGACTGCTTTTTGACCAAAACCTTTACCACAGACTGAGCAAATAAATTGTTTCTCGCCTGTGTGGACTATCATGTGTGTCTTCAGGTGTGCTTCATCAGCAAATCTTTTACCACAAACTGAGCAGATGAAGTGTTTCTTCCCAAGAACTTCACTGTTTTTCTGTGAGTATAAACCTGGCTGAGGTTCACTAGTTTCCATCCATGCATCATCACTGTCTTCAGTCTCAGAAGAGTCTGAAGTTGACTTGTCATCACAAGTTGGTTGTGAATTACTAGCTGGATATAAATATATAAGATATAAGTTCCTGGCTGGTTTTGATACTCCACAGTCCTCTCCACCATCTTCTGTTTTCATCTGCTCAGTTGAGCTGTTGACTAGAGGCTCTGCATCTCTGTTCTCCTCAGTTTGGTTTTGATGAAGCTGTGAGGACTGCGGCTTATCTTCCTCATCTTCACTCTTCACAGGAGCAGCAGTGAATGGGAACTGGGTGATATCAGCCTCCTCCGGCCCTTGAAGCTGTTCTCCCTCCTGACTGGTCCAGAGTCCCTCCTGTTCCTCTTTAATGTATGTGTGCGCTGGGTCCTCCTGTTCCTCTTTAATGTGTGGGGGCTCTGGGTCCTCCTGAAGCTGCTTTCCCTCCTGACTGGTCCAGAGTTCATCCTGTTCCTCTTTAATGTGTTGGGGGTTTGGGTCCTCCTGAAGCTGCTCTCCCTCCTGACTGGTCCAGAATTCATCCTGTTCCTCTTTAATGTGTGGGGGCTCTGGGTCCTCTTGAAGCTGCTCTCCCTCCTGACTGATCCAGAGTTCATCCTGTTCCTCTTTAACGTGTGGGGGCTCTGGGTCCTCTTGAAGCTGCTCTCCCTCCTGACTGGTCCAGAGTTCATCCTGTTCCTCTTTAATGTGTGGGGGCTCTGGGTCCTCCTGGTGCAGACTGGGGCTCCACTCCTGTTGCTCAGCGGGAATCCCCTCCCCAATGACCATCAGCTGCTGGAGGTCTGGAGGCAAGGCTTCTCTGTGTAACCGCACAGCGTCCAGCAGTTTTCGTTGTCGGTCGATCTCCTCTTGTAAACAAGCAGCTTCCTCCTCGTACTCTGCTGTCATTCTTTCAAACAGCCCAGATATATCTTCAACAGCCGCAATTAGGCACTGCTTCACCACCGCTCTCAGCTCCTTTATCCTTCAAAGCTCCAATAGCTTCACAGCACAGCTAACGTTAGCTTCAACCATTCGTCCGAGTCCATAAGAGAGGAGCTTCTTCTTCCTCTGAGTTAACGGAGCCCCGGTTCCACTTGATATTTATATTCGTGATAATATCACCCGCACATACGAGTCTTCTGTTTGTAAATTAAACTTCTGCATACGACGCTAGCACTGCTAACGAACGGCGGAGCTTCAACCAACCACCACCACAATACCCAGAGTGCATTGCGGCACCAAAGAAAGTCGAGCAGTGGGGAGCGTCGATAATGTGGGGAGTCGGTGGGGGGGAAGGGGGCACAAACTGAGTGGAAACAGTAGCTTAGCGGTTTCCCCCCCAAATCACAGTTCGCATGAATAACAAAAGGCTAGATTTTAATTTAGCCTCCATAGTTAGCCAGGATAATTGTTTATGCATCTTACACACATTAGCACGAAAAGAACAATGAATAACTAATGTATTCTTCTTCTCTGGTGTTTTATGGCAGTTGCCATCCTTTATGTTGCATTACCGCCTCCCTCTGGATTTATCCATCTACTGTTTCCCTACATTCTGTAAAACCAGATCAGTTGCTGATCTTCCTGTCCTCCGTCCCCCTTCCATGTCACAATGTCAAAAACACCTAGGCAGATGATAATTCTACCAACTTGCATGCTCAATGCTTGAGTAATGTCAAACTTTGTTGGTAATTTCAATGCAGTGTGTAGATGAACAAGCTCAACTAACATGACAAGCCGTATGGGAATGTAGATCGATGAGTCAGTTTATCCACTTTTTAATTTGCAGAACAGTTTACCTGACATTCATGCGCCCTCTGGTGTGTCATGTGAATGTGATCCATCCAATTATGAACGATTTTTTGCCAGGCTGCAACTGACTGGCAACCCTGAGGACAACCCAATCAACCCATCAAGTGACATCACTGATGACATCACAATTGCCATGAGTGTCTGTCACAAATTGCTGCATGGCATACTAGCACATTAGGTTTTGCCAAGTCTCACTACGGCTGGCACAGCGAGACTAGGTTTTTGCCTACTTTTCCAGGCTGCTGGCCTAAAATCTGGCTCTGTGACTCACAACCATTCCTCACAACCACAACCCCAAGGACAAATTACGTCATCAGTTGCCGGCAGCCAGATGACTACTGCAACAATTCTTTGGATGCCAACCGCCATTAAACACACAAGAAGAAGATGATGTTTACATTTTCATTTTAATTTTTTCCATTCCTTGTGCTACAAAAAAAAAAACTACTGAAAAATTCGATACGAGTAGGGGCTTGACTCTTACGTCACTTTAGCCCCGCCCAATCCCGGAAGGGTCGGCACCATTGTCGGCACGAACCGATTACCGAAGCCGAGCGAGCCCCCTTATCAATCAAGCTCTTTGCCGTTAACCCGTCCAGAGAGAGCTGCCACCTAAATAATATCGGATTTATTTCAGATTTCCCTCTTCTCCAGACGGAGTTTGGCTGTGGTAAAACCCCGTGTGAAGTAGCGTAAATAGCTGTGTCATAGGGCTTTGTTATTGGTAGAGAATCGTGTTCACGCTGAACGCCTGATAAATTGAGCTCCAGAATCAAGCTAGCTTCTTCCTCGAGGGTGACGTCAACAAGGTCAGTAACGTTACCTGACATAAGAAGGCTAATGTGCTATGAAGCTTTTCCCTGGAGTGTTTACTTCTGTCTTGGTCACCACCGCAATCTGAGCATCACACAGGCACACACACCAGCTAGTTGTTAAGATGATGTCATATTAATTGTACCGGTAATTCAGGAAAAACAACCCTGCATCTGATGCTGTTCACACTGTAACATGTAAGTTGTAACCCGTTATGGCATTACTAGTCTCTCCCCAGACTCAAATATTAAGTTGAATCGCTGCGCTCCGCATACTACATAAGTGAGTCTGTGCCAGTTAACAGTCACTGCTGGTTTTGAAGGCGGGTTGAAATTGAATGAGTGACAGGTCGTAGCACCGATGAGAGAGCAAATGGGCTGCGCCTCCCGTCGAGGCCCGTGTTGTCTGATCACAAATTCGTTACTGATTGGAGAGGACTGAAGCCATCGCTGGCATATGTCTGGCCAAGTGAACGGTTCCCTCCCATAGCCCTCTGAGGGAAAGTGTCCCAGACCCAGAGAGAGCTCTGCAGCATGCAGTAATGTAGTGTATCAGCGTAAGAACTCTCATGGGTCTGGCGTCGAGACTATGGCATTACAATCACCACGTATTGGTGTAATCTGTAATAGAAGACTAGCATGTCTTGACAGAAAATCATTGACAGAACAGTCATATCATGAGGCATTGATCTTCAAGCTAGATTTCAGATTTCATCATTTAACGACCATCCTTGTTTCTTCTCCAGCATGCCGAAGGACGCAGACCAGCCCGGGAGCGAAGGAGACAAGGAGTCGAAGGAGGAGAGCACGCAGGAGGAGGAGAGCACGCAGGAGCCGTCTGATCAGACAGTGAGCAAGAGGGGTCGCGCGAACACCCCCAGCCCACACCGAGGCGACACTCCACAGGGTGAGTAGTCTCTCAAGCGCGCTTCAGACATTAAGTTAGAACCGATGCAGGTGATTGGAGAAACACGCTCATATTTCTCCAATATTTCACCTGACCTACCTTTAGGTCGGGCCATCCCCCTATCATCGCTGATTAGTTCCCCTGAGTTTCCCTTTCTGTTTTGACCAAGTTTTCCCAGCTTGAAGTACAGACGTGTAGGCGGACACATTAGAAAATTGCGGGAGCGAACTCGTCTGTTTTAAGACTGAGACTACAGGGTGAGTGACAGACCCAACAGCCAGACAGAGCTGAGCATCAGTCCTGTTTTACTGTGTCCGATGCATCTTTTCTCCTGTCACTGTTTTTGTTCACTGCGAGTTCATGAAAGACAAATATTGGCGATGTGTGTCTAATCCTACAACTTTGTTTGATCTCCGTTTATGTGTCATTCCACTGGGCTAGCCTGCGACAAATGAATATAAACAACTCTGCTCTGACACCAGAAACCAAACCAGACAAATAAGACAGAGTTGTCATGATTTGCTGTCTTTTCCAATTCTTTCTCTTGGTCCCCTCCCCCGTTGCATCACAAATTTGAGTTTTAGTTTCTGGCTTTTTGTTAGAGTTGTTTATGCTCTTTATGCATTGTACTATCCTAGATCACAAGAATACAGACTTTAAGGCACACATTTTGAGTCGGTTTGTGCACATGAACAAAGAAACAAGAAGACATGTCATGGCTCCATTGAATGTGAATGCAAAGCCTGACTTTGTGGATATAGTGACAGTGCCCAGAGTGACTTGACTTTATATGCACATTAACACCCAAACACCCATCTTCCCTCCCTCGCAGCTAGCCATCACGGCTTTGTCTCTGTGGAGGAGTTGATGGAGACGGCTAAAGGAGTTACCAACATGGCTTTGGCCCATGAGATAATGGTCAACCAGGCTTTTCAAGTCAAACCTGCAGAACTGCCAGAGGGAAGGTGAGATTTGAACTCCAAGATTGGATATTGGAGGTAGGGCTGGGCAATAATTCAATGTCGTTTATCGTCTTTCAGTGGAATCATATTGTGATGTATGAAGATATTCTTATATCATGAAACACATTTCTGCTGTCTTAATTGATGATGACAAGCTAATTTTACTTAAACTCTCATAAAATGTGGTATGGTAGGAATATAATTTGAATATTTTTGTTTTGTTTGACATCACACCTAACATTACCGTTCTTGTACAGACATGGACATTAGTTTAATTATTTAAAGTGATTTTGCATACATGAACCATATCATCATATACGTATATTGATATAGAGATAAATCCTTATGATTATTGTGATATTGATTTCCACCATAACCAACCCAGCCCTGAACATATGTGTATATGCTCATTAGACCAAAGTGTGGTCTTTTTGAGTGTATTCTCTCTCAGTCCCTCCTGTGCTCCTGTTCAGTTTGGAGCGCAGAGTGAAGGACATCATGCACAAGGCATTCTGGGATTGTCTGGAGACTCAGCTGAGCCAGGATCCCCCGGCGTACGACCATGCCCTCAAACTGCTGGCTGAGATCAAAGAGGTGAGACAGACAGTCCTGCAGTCCAATATGATCCTATGTGTGTAGTTTGAGAAGTTCAGGCACAGGGCATCACCATGGGATACACAATACAAACTCCCTCCCTCCTTCCTTGGTCCCTCTCTCCCTTCCGTCATCTCCTTCCTTTCCTTCCTTCCTCATCCATTTGCTCATTTGTTTGTGCCTTCACCATAGACCGTATAAAAAATATGGACATAGCCACCGTGACATCACCCATTAGTTTGTGGATTTCCAAGCCGTTTTTAAGCCTTGCGTTTAGCATTCTGACCGTCGTATTTTTATTGTTATTATTATTATTTTAGCCAGACAGAGCCGCAGCGCCACCTGCTTTTGGTCTGTGATCGGCGAGCTGCATGATCACTGGATAGGAAACCTGTCAATCAAGCCCCAAAACATAGCCTGTTTTATCGTCTATTTTACCATAATGCGGAGCCAGATTTTTTAATTAGGTAATTACGGACGATTAATTGCCAAATCAAGTTGTACTTTATTGTCCACAAGGGAAATTCACTTTGTTAAGGTCAGTACAGCGAAAACAAGACAATATCTAAAAAAGTGATATATAAATGCGCAGGTTAATGGCTGAACTTGGCCATGCTGCACAATGGCTGCACAGCCTCCACCGCGCAAATCAGCCAGGGCAGAGCGTCCGCAGTTGGGCTACAGTTGAGGAGCTGTCGGGCTGACAATTCGTGATTTTTTTTAAATGCGTGTTTCACCAATCCGATCACGGCAGTTCATTGTATGTACATTACACACCTATGTTTTTGTATTGGTTGGTGAGCTATTTTCAATTATTTTTATTTATTCTATTTATGGGTGTCGGGGGCACACCAGACGTGGAAATGTCTATATAGGCTAGGACCTGGCTCAGATATGCATGCGTTTCATTTAGGAGAGAATATCTCAACTGTTATAGGCTAATATGTGGGATATGTGCCAAAATCTCTATCCGGGGCAAAAAACTTTTTCTTCTTTTCTTTTTTTACAGGTGAATGGGATTTCCCCCTTTAAAGATACTCATGAATTTCTACCAGTTTAATCTTTACATTAAGAAAAATATTTTTTGTATTTGTAAAAAATATAAAATATATATATAATATGCAATTTAGGCATATAATATTATGATATATTGCCAAATTTGTATTTTTTTTTAAAGACAAAGTGGAATACAAAACCTTCCCAAATAAATGATAGGCTATCATTGTGATATATTGATGTGAGAGGGGCTCTGAGGCCCCCCAGTGTTTGAGAAAGACTGGTTTAAACGAGTGAGTTATATGAAAATTCACCCCCTGTACATTTGTCATGAACGGTGAAATTAGCTATAGAGACCTAAACAGTTTGTTTTTAACCAACCATGCTGTAAGCATGTTTATTTCTGCTGTAAAGTTGGGTATATTAACGTGGGGCATCTATGGGGATTTGCTTGTAATTGCAGCCAGCCTCAAGTGGCCATTCGACGAAGTTTTTGGCATTTCTGCATTGACTTCATTTTTCAGAACCTTCAGTCACCCTCTCCTCTCTCCTCACACAGACCCTGCTGTCCTTCTTGCTGCCGGGCCACGGTCGTCTGCACACCCGCATCGACGAGGTTCTGGACCTGCCTCTGATCCAGCAGCAGGCGGAGAACGGGGCGCTGGACATCAGCCAGCTGGCCCACTTCATCGTGGGCATGATGGGCTCGCTGTGCGCCCCCTGCAGAGACCAGGACATCCACCAGCTGAAGGAGATCACCCAAATGGTGCCTCTGCTCAAGTAAGCCGAGACACTGACGCCCAGGACACGCTAGCGTGAGCAGCGTGTGTGCATTTCGGTGCCCATACTAACAGGTTAGAGCAGTCACACAGCGCGCCTGAGCACCGGCTGCGGCTCATCTAGAGATTCGGAGTCTCACCTATTTTTAATGCCGTTCGGCTCCTGCTTGCTTTACTGGAAGGCAGCTCCGCAGCAGCAACGCTGTCTGTGTGGCACCAACATGCGAGTGAGCCACAGCAGTTCAGTCACACACAGGTAGACGCAGGCTGCATGTCCCGGGTGTAAAGAGACTAGAGAGAGAGTCTTTTTACAGTAGCACCGGATGTTCTAGGCCGTTGTTTTATTTTTAGATTCTGTAATTTCATTTCAGTCTGCATGTTCTGGGCTGAGGCTGTATTAGAGAGCTAAGTACAGATGAGCTTCCATGTCCACAAACATCACTTAGTGCTGCTTGGGGAGGGGGGGGGGGGGGGGGTGATCAGAGAGAAGAGAATTGGTCAGGTCACCTGTCCTCATCCCAAAATATTTTCAAAATAGTCCAACTGCTACTAAGTAGTAAACACAGCTAGGAAATAATAGCTGTGATTCAGTAGAAAAGAGGGGCCAAGATGGCAGTGATGTATTGTACTGTATCTGTTATTTCATCTTTTTTCACTCCTCCAGCTGTCAAGTTTGCCAGTTACTCTTTCCCTTTTCCAAGTCACTCATACAATTTGCCCTAAACATTTGCCTGTGTATTATTAGCTTTAGTCTCAGACTATTATATTTTTTGCCGACACCTCTACAGCTCTTTCTATGTCTCTGACTCTATCGCTCTCCTTCCCTCTCGAAGGACTATATTCTCCATTCTGGACCTGATGAAGGTGGACATGGCTAACTTTGCCCTGAGCAGCATCAGGCCCCATCTGCTGCAGCAGTCTGCGGAGTACGAGAGGAACAAGTTCCAGGAGTTTCTGGAGAAACAACCCAGTAAGAAGGATTCATTAAACGGGTCATTGTATTAGCAAAGACGATGGGATTTCAAGCAAGACGGCCTGACTTCAACTCACTTCCTGTCATTTTGTCACGTGGGTTTTGCCCATGGTTTTCCACGGACACGGCCTCTTAGGAGACTTTCGGCAGGTCTGAGTCTATTAGAGTCACGTGACAATTTAGGAGACTTGCTGCTACCACTTGTTTTGAGAATTGGCGGAGCCAGCGGTGACCCATCTATAGTAATATAATATCTATGGTGTATAGTCATGGTTAATGGTCAATGATTGAACTGCCTTTACATCTCAGTCAAAAGAACAGACACTTTGACTACAGTACATTCCTGCCTTTTCTGTGTTTCTGTGCTGTCTATGAAAGGAGAAATTATGGAAGCACAGTAGGATTTGGTTTATTTGAACTTCATAGTTCTACAGAGCGGGCAACATCAGCAGGAAATGTAGCAATACAAAGATATATTCTGTTGATTGCGCATAGGCCTAATCGTTGGAATGTCCTTGACACGAGCAGCTAAAACAGTTTAGAATAATTACACTGACTGCTCGCTCTATCTGAATGCGTGTACTGTGTCGATGTATCTATACATCTATCTGGCGTCCTGAGGGATTGGGGAAAAACAAGGTTCTGCTGTATATCCAGTAATGCTGAAAGTGATCATATGATCCATTTGTTTACAGATGCCTTAGACTACACTGAGAAGTGGATTGAGGACACAGTGAGATACTTAAGAGAGGCGGGCGGTTCCAGTGGCGCTTCAGCCGACGCTTCACTGCTCCCCCTCATCGTCCATAACCAGGCCTACCTCCGCCTGCTGAGGTGGGACCACGCCTCCGTCCCCTTCCCAGAGGTAAACACCTGGAGCCGAGTGCACCAGCTGGGCGTACGCCTAGGTGTAACGCTACGTCCGACGTAGAACTCAAAGTTACGACTAACTTCATTTTATGACTAGTGCACCATGTAGTCTTAAGCCCTGTATGCGCTGCGCCTGGGTGTAACTTTTACGTCTGGTAATGGAGCAGGCGTAAAAGTTACACCAAAGGCGTACTCACTGACAGCTGTCTCATCTTGATCTGCGCTGTCGGGACTGACAGCTCTGTGCTGTCAGTGCCGTTCAGTCCTGTGATGCGGGGGAATCTTCTCCAAAAATATCGATCGATATGTGCTGTAAATGGACGTTTTGGGCGCAGGACCTCCGCTCGTCGGCGGGTTTTTAAAAGCTGATGCGTCGGAAGATCTTTCCATTTCTTCCTGACCGCAGTGTGCAGTCTGCCATCACATTCAGTACTGATTGCACTTGTGATCAAATTCCATGCATCTTGTTTGTTTGTTTGTGTTGGCGCTGTTAAATTTAGCTGTGAGAACGTTTCTATGCTTTGAATACAACTCTATAAGTTTGAGCTGAGTTGGAGCTGTCTGTCAGCTGTCTCGAGCTCGTCTGAGAGAAGTGTGTTGCTTGGCAACAAGCACGTATTCACGTGAACGCGCACTTCCGCAGCCTAAAGACCGGGCGCAGCTACGACCATGTTAAGTCAGGCTTGGTGCACTCGGTGTAAATTCAAATCACAACGTCGGGCGTAGCTAAGACCGGCGTAAGAGTTAAGACCTACTTTTTTACGCCCAGCTGGTGCACTCAGCTCCTGGAACCCTGAAGCCTAGCATTTGGTTTCCACTTTTCTCTCTCCACCCCTCTACCTACACCCTGCATCCCGTTCTTCCCCTTCTCTCTCCAGACGGTGTTGATGGACCAGGTTCGGTTCCAGGAGATGCAGCAGGAGGCAGAGCGCCTAGTCCTGCTGTCCTCAGTGCTGCTCATCGTCTACACCACCACAGGGGAGGCCATCTCAGGCCTGCCAGGACTGATGGATACGCTTAAAAGCAGCGTCAACGCGATGCTGGCAGACATGCACACACTGTAAGCAGTTAATGTGATTCCAAACACACATGCTTAAGACTCTCTTCAGACCAAGGACGTAACGTGAAAAAAAGAAATGTGGAATATTTGTTGATGAATTTACGCGTTCAAACCTTTCACCTTTCATATAAGCCCAGGCATAGAGGCTAGCCTGGTAAACCATCCGGTCACGTGAACTCACATTTGTTTTTCGTTCTGCACGACCGTCTGGCCTTCAGCCCAGGGAGGGCGTTTTCAGAAATTACAAAGTGCACGGTCCAATCAGGGACCTGTCTCGTAGTCAACAATGTAACCGGCCAATCAGGGACACCGCTGGCAAAGCAGTAATGATGGCTGCTCCCATGGCTTTGTGGCTCCCGAATCAACGAGCAGTAAGTCAACGTTCATAGAGTTTACACCATGTTTACACAGCCATGCAGTTATTGCAGAAATAGACAGAATAACAACAATTAAACAAGAACAAGAGTATGTACCAGCGGAGTTTCTCGGCGGAAAATAAGTTTTCGCTGTTCTTACCAGTGGATTTGGATTTGACTGGATCCAACGCTGATTGGCTGAAGGACTGGATTTGGCAACACTGATTGGCTGAAGGACTGGATTTGGCAACACTGATTGGCTGAAGTAGTTTGTCAATGCAGCATGCAAGTACTCTCGTCCACTGAAAACACTAGGGGCGAGCTGGAAGCCAGACAGTCCCGCAGAACGAAACAAATGTGAGTTCATGTGACCGGATGGTTTACCAGGCTACACATAGGCTGGAAATCATAGTGTGCAAGACAATCACGTGCTAGAAATTGGCTAGCATTAAATTCTAGCATCTTTTAAAGTTTTCCTGAGAAGAAAAATGTGTTTACGTTCTAATTTTCAAACCAAACGTGTATTTATCTAAACTACACAACTATTTTTCTTCTAATGTGCTCACTAGCACCAGCTTCAAAACTAGTGGACAAAAGTGGTACTGCTCCTCTTTAACTATGTATTATTGCCTGTCCCCAGGTCTTTTAGTGCAGAGGAGGCCTTGGCGACCATCGGGGAGAGACTGTGTATTGAGCTGAGTCAGCGTCTGAGCCAACATGGCTACACTCCGTTCCCTACTGACCGACAGAGCGTTCTGAAGGGACAGATCTCTGCCGCCGTCCAGCCAGACAACACTGTCCGCAAGCTGATGGGTAATAGCAGTGACACCAACGACATCAGCTCTTTGTCGGTCTTCTACTGCATCAATTCCTCACCTCTCTCATCTGCTCTCCTCTCCTCCTCACAGAATCTCGGGTCCAGACTTACCTCCTGGCTTCCCTGGAGTCCAGTCAACATAAGACCCCTCCTCCTCTCCCAGGGGGCCTGGCTCCGGTCAGCAGGGAGCTGAGGGAGCTCGCTGTCCGATTTAGTCGCCTGGTCAACTTCAACAAGCTGGTCTTCTCCCCGTTCTACCAAAAGATCCTCCAGGACATACTGGCGGCGGGGGAGAGTCCCGGCACAGAGACATAAACACTGAACTATGGAGCGGGGAGCAGAACGGAGTACAAGCGATCTGGTAATGGTTAAGGTTTAGAGCAGTGATACTCAACTGGCGGCCCGCGGGCCACATGCGGCCCGCGATGGAATTGCAAAAAAGTGCACCTGAATGCAACATGCAAGATACCCGCTGAATAAGGCCATGTTCAGACTAGGAGGCCAAATCTGATTTGTGAACTTTAGTGACCTATTAATTACTTTATCCAGATTGGTTTTATGAGTCTGGACCCTCCAAGTCTGATTTGTGTCACTTGTCCCAAACCACATATGGAGGTAGTTTCCAATCTGCTTTCGACTGATGTGACTTGAGTACGGACGCGCAGATCCACCAAATCTGATTTGAACGTCACTCGCAACTCGTCATCAAATGCTTCTGCGTAGGAAAACCACGTCACCAACGTACGTATTTACTGACGCCCACGTCGTTACCATAGCAACCCATGCAGATAGGCTGTTTAGGTCTGGCCACACAGATCCGACTTGAGAATCAGATTTGTGGCAGTGCGGACACACTCCCAAATCAGATTTGGGAAACCAATCAAGATAATGATGATTAATGACTTTATCAGCAAATCGGATTTGCCTGTAATGTGAACATGGCCTAAGTGTCCAAATGTTCATGTCATTCTGACCAATACTCCACTTCTGTTATAGCATTTCAGTCTGGAATATGGAATATCTTTCAATAATCTATGATTTAGCTGCTAAATTGTCAAATACCGCCGTCTGCTCGCTACCCAGGCACTTATGTATGTACTTAACCTAACTAACTATCCGGTGTGCACAACATTGTCAGACTGAACTCCGGCTGACACCCCAAAAACCTACAATCCGCTACAGAAAAATGTATATTGATTGTTTATTAACTGGCCCCTGGCCTTCTATCATTTCACGAAAGTGGCCCCCGGGCAAAGCAAGTTGAGTATCCCTGGTTTAGAGAAAGGGTGTGAGGAAGCTGGTCTGTAGCCCATGTTCAAACTCAGCTCCCTAGATTGTGCACCTCATAATCAAAACTCACCTAACGCTGGCTGCCATCTCAGTTGCATTCACTCACAGCGTTGCTTATTTTTTGATAACCTCAGGCCTCCGATTTGCAACCCTAAAACGACCGTCTCTCTCGCATTCACTTGTGTTACTTGAAAACATGCAGTATTACTAATGTTTAGGGAGGAGTGTAGGCAGGGGCGGACTGGGATTCTAATTCAGGCCGGGCATTAGATACCAAGCAGGCCAGGCCGATACGGGCCGACGTGCGTGCCGGCATCCAAAGGGCGGCGGCGAAAAATTTGGGCCGTTTGAAGCCCAATTTGGGCCGTTTGAAGCCAGATTTGGGCTGTTTGAAGCCAGATTTGGGCCGTTTGAAGCCCAATTTGGGCCGTTTGAAGCCCAATTTGGGCCGAGTCCAATTTTACAATGAGATGCACCCACTTTAACCCTGAATAAAGTAATAAAACCACTAGTAAACCAGTAGGCGGCGCCTGGCCTGCTGTTCAGTGAGTGGCCTGACTGGGGGCACCAACATTTTTTTTTTTTTTTTTTTTTTTTGCAGGCCAGGCCAGGCCAGGCCACCGGGCATTTGCCCGACGTGCCCGATTATGCAGTCCGCGCCTGAGTGTAGGTCAACTGCAAGCTATTGTTTAAACTGCAATTGTAAGGAATAAGCAAAAGCTGTAAACTGCAAAGTCCAACTGAACTAAATCAATCCAAAGCATGTGTGCTAGAAAGTAAAACAGAATGCAAGAGAAAACAAGACATCGTAAAACTGGGAATTATAAAAAGGCCTGTTCATGAAAGTGTTTTTCAGTGTTTTTTAGGAGCTGCAAAAGGTAAAAAAGGACTGAGCTGGGGACAGACCATCATACAATGCCTTTACATTTCATGAGTAAAATCTTAAAATCAATTCTGAGGTGAAAAGGTAACCCATGTACATTAGGGAGGCTAAAATAGCAGCAAAGCTGTCGCCAAAAACAATCAAACAAGAATAATTTAGATTACCATTTACTGTATTTTTTTCATTTCATGCCGCAAGGCAAAAAGGAAAATCAAAAGGATGTGTATGTAGACTCATATTCAGTGTATTTGCACATTGGATCGTTCTGGTAAGTTACTGTAGCCCAGGGGTTTTCAAAGTCTGAGAATATGGGCCTCTCCAAGACAAAGCTTGGAAAAAGGAGCCCCGCTTGCTCAGTTTCTGGATGGCTATGGGATCATGATTATGTTGTTTGACCCCCATAGACACTCAACAATTGAGCCAAGATAGCCTGATATTGCTTTTGCCTGTTTGACATACTTCAGACTATACCAAATAGATTAAAAAAATAAGGTCTGTCTGAAGGCATTTATTTGTTTCTGACTCTGGGAAAGTGGGGGAAACTATCAAATTCCCCCAAACTACTGTATCTCTTTAACCAAATCACACACATTAGGCTATTCTATCTATGAGATCTCTCCTTTTAATAACTAATGTACCCCCCCACACACACACTTCCATTCACTGAGCCTTCCCTGAAACTGCTTGGAGCCACCTGGTGAGGCCCGCCTCCCACTTTGAAAACCTCTGCTTTAGCCTGGCTATATCAGAGGAGAGGAAACTGATCTGTGCGGACTGAGGATTACTGAAGCAGTGAAACCAGACTGGTGTTGTGGACCAACTTGAATTGTTAGGTTTTTACATTGACTTAATTTGTTTTTAAAGTATTTTCACTTATTTATAATGGTTTACTTATTTATAATGGTTGGTTTATGATCGTTTGAGAATATGTACCTTTTACATACCATAGCTTTTGTCTTTGACACTGTTAATATACAGTATGTTTGACACACTCCGGCCTGTTAAATAGCTTATGGCTTGACTAGTTAGTAGTTACCATGGTTATAACATTATTCACTGACTCCATGCAGAATTAAGTCTCTTCTACTATTAGCAATATGTATTAATTGAGTCACATAAATCTACATGTCAATAAAGCATTGTTCCCTCCCACAATGCAGAGCTAGTTATTTATATTTAACCTCTAAGTCTTGTAAATACTTTTTCCTTTGGTTATCTCCAGATTTGTTTTCACAGGGTAAGGGAAGGGATTTCACAGGAAAGCGGAATGGTGGGCATAAATAGACTTAATGAATTTAATGAGAATTCCTGTTACTTTCATGTGATGCTCAGATGGAAACCATCATCACCACCATCAAGATCACATAGTCATAGTCCAGACATGTCCAAAGTCCGGCCCTGGGGCCAATTGCGGCCCACGGACTGATTTTAAGTGGCCCTTGTCTTGTCACTCAAAATATACTATATGTGGCCCTCCACACAGTATTGGTTAATCAAGCAAGTTCAATTTGCATTTTTTCCCTTCACCTAACGATGACAGCACTATCATACAGTTTGTACAAGCATCAAGTAGGAACAGCACATGCAGAACTAATGTTTTCAGATGGTAAACAAAATCTTTCAAGTACATTTGTATGTGATTTTTTATTTTATTTTATTCATAACCCATATGATGTGAGAAACACCAATGGCATTTTCACATTATCTAATCTGGCCACCAATCAAAAAAGTTTGGACACCCCTGGTCCAACTGACTACTGAAAGTACTTGCCTCCACTACACATACTCCAACAGGTGGCGCCAGAAGCCCGTATATTTGTAATATAATTGGTAGGCACGCATATGCAGGGGTGAGGGATCCAAACTAGTCACCTTTTGGTGACAGTCACCTTTTTCATCCCAACATAGGATGCTTAAATTAATGATTTTTAGTGGTTTTGTGCCTGCCCTGGTAGATCTGTCACCTTTTTCACTCTCCATGAGTTTGCATCTCTAATCATAATATAGCCTATAGCGTTACATAACTGCCACCTAATGTGACACCAACAAAAGGGTAGGTAAACCTAGAGTCGAAGAGTTGCGACATCTCCATTCACTCCAATGGACCAGTTTTTTTACTCTCGAGTTCCAGGAAGTAAGGTCCTGGATTGCAGCACTGCCGAGTTGCAGCAAAATGGACAGTTTGTGTTGTACTTTGAAAGTTTTTTTTTTCTTGAAACAAACTGTACATTATCAGCTTTATTTTAGCATGCAAAAGTAGCGCGAGACCCATTCCTGGCTGTTCATTGCCTAGTGCTACTAATGAGTCTCGCATTTTGGTCCTCCGCTGAAGCCACTCTCTCTCTAGACTAGGGGAGTCGGGGACACTATAGGTAGGTAAACCATTATGAAGAATATTTACTTCACAACTGATAACATTTTATTTTTTACCTGTAGCCTACTGATTATGTAAAAAAAAAAATAGAGGGGGGGGAAACAATTTTCAAATAAAAAATGTGACATGCATGTGTTTGTCACTCTCTCTCTCTCTCTCTCCCTCTCTCTCACACACACGCACACGCGTGCGCGCATACACACGCGCACATTCCACACATGCGGAGAAGCAACAAGCCATTGAGGCGGCAGCAGCAGCAGCTAGCCGCAGCAGCTCTCTCGGGTACGAGGCGTATTACCATGTAAAAGTTTACAAACACGGATTCCTCCATCTAAGTACAGACAAGAGACGTTATTTGTAAAACCTGGAACGGCTGTCGAAACCACAGGCCATGGCTGGCCTTTGTAATAGCTAATTATTGACGATATTTGGAGCTTGAAATGTGCGAAAAGTGGCTCTGTCTCTTCTCGTCGTTGTACAAGATGGCAGCATCGTTGCAGGATGTGACTGTGGTGTGGATCCCCATCGCTCGTCTGTTCCCTGACGCCAAGGACGATATTACGCCTTACTGCTCTTACTAAAGGTGGGTGTCATCACCCGAGGCAACTTGTTGCCAAACATGTTTTCTGTAATACGTGTTTATTTGTGTCTTGTGTTATTTTAACAGCGAAATGACTGCTCACGGCTAGCTTGTTTGCTAAGCTAGCCAACTTCAGTTTGTTCCCCCTGCCACACAAGCTAGGCTTTAGCTGCAGGCTATTCAGTTACCATGGATGTATATATACACGGTAACGGTATTAGCATAAACAAGAGCATATACTAGAATATAAGAGCGTGCGGTTGTTCGTGTTTTGATGTTGGGTATGCCTGTTGGAAGAAGTTACCGAGGAAGGAGTTGGAACTAGGCTGATCTTAGAAGCTAACTGCATTAACGTTATGCAACACAACACTTCCCTCATAACGTTAGGTCTCGCTAACCTAAAGCTAAAGCTGAATTTATTTAGCTAATTTACACCTCTCCCACACAACACAGCTATTATTAGTTAGCTACTACCAGTTCCATTACTGACAACAGAAGTTTCAACAGGTGTCCTGGCTGTTATTACCCTTCCCCCAAACACACACACACACACACACACACACACACACACACACACTCTCTCTCTCTCTCCCCCCCCCCCCCCCCCTACCCATATGTTGAGTGTCACCTAGATTGATCAGTGACAAACTGCATGTACAGCTGGCATTCTTTTACAACTGAGATGCACCACAAACAAACATGTTTCTGTGTCATGGTTCCTCATTTCAGGCTGGGATCTCTTTGCCCTGTGGGGTATCAGGCTACCTACTTTGGCAGTGAGGTGACAGAGCAGCGGGTATCACAGCTGTGTCTGTTTGTTTGGGTGTCCTGTCCATCAAGGACTGATGGCGGGTTTGACACCTTGGAAACAAACAGGGGCTGAAACATGTGCAATATGGTGCTAGTGTTTTCCTTATGTCATGTGGACAGTGACTTTTTAAATATGAAACTTTATTAAGTTATCGTCCATGTTGATTTTTTTTTTTAAATCAACCTCCCACTGCGGGATGTGAATGAAAAATGCGTTCTCCATTGTGGACACAATGATCTTTCCTTAGCAATGTCTGGATCTTAGTATCTTTCTAGAAACAAACATTGTCTACATGCAAGGATTCTACATCCAATTAACATGTCTGTATTTTTTGACAATCAGAAGCTCACATTCTGTTGCCACAGAAGTAGTCAACTCGGTTCTGCACTGCCTGCCATTAATACTGTTCCAAATTGGATAGTTATCCAGACAGAGCTCAGACAGAGTTTTTGCGTGGTAGAATGAACATCATATCAGTAGTTGTTTATCTGCTAAAATATGTGGTAAGCACAGTGTAAGGAAGCTTATGTGCTTGCCTTGGGTGAAGTGTGAAGTGTGCTGGATCGTAGGTAAGGGCTCACGGGCAGTGATCGGTCAGAACCACAGAGATGTCTTTTCAGGCTATCTTTGTTGAATATCAGGCAGAAGCAGTATACATCGTATACAGAAAGGGAAACAGGACCAACAATACATATCATAACAGAACAACACCTTGTTATATACCCCCCCACATTTGGTGTATGACATCGTTGGTGATGTCACAACGTCCGGGGATGTATGACCTCATCGGTGACCTCATAAAGTCACGTCTGCCATTAAAGTCAGCCTAGACCGACTGACATCGCTGATGCCCTCACAGGTGAACTCTGACATCATCATCGATGATGTCACGGCGGTGTCATCATCATTACGTCGTTGGCGCGTTGGTTCGTGGGCGTCAATTGCCCCGAGAACAGGCCTGATGGTGGGCCATTACAGACCGTTTTCTACACACAGCTAGTAAGAAAACATAACACCAGCCATAGCCAGTAGCTACTTAGTAGTGAAGGGTTTTGTATTTGCACAGCTTTTTTCATGTTGACGTTCAGACACACCCCTCTGCCTGTCTGAGCCTGTGTGACAGCATGAATAGTTGGGAAGGCCACTGGCTCTCAGGAAGTCTTCATGTGGAACGAAACACAAGACAGTGAGTATGTGAGAGAAAGTGAGAGACACAACACAGGTTGTGCTCTTCTGTAATGATGTGGTGCTGCTAAAACAGGTAGGTTGTTTGTACTGTAACATGTAGCCTAATAGCCCCTTTCACACAGCCTGTGAAAGTCGCGATCGTTGTGGCGTCCTGTTTAAAATTGACAAGGATGGAATGGCGTGTCATTTTATTACGACTTTCAGGAAGTGTCAGGCTTGGCCTCTAAAGGGGCTGATATGTTCTCTGAGAGACTCATTGTGGTGTATGATGCCATGCTGCAAGGGGAGGGATGGAGCTGAGAAAGAGGTAGGATTCTGCAAAGTTTGATATTATGTGACTCAATAAAACGGACGTTGCATACGTTGTCTGTAAAATGTCAGTGAGTTACAGAGCAACTCTTATCATGCGGCTGTAGCAGCTCCCCCTGGGGTTCTGCTTGCTTTGCAGTTCTACTTTATGTGAAACTGACACTCCAGTGTGGTGTGCAGGGACAGGCCAGCTATGCAACGGGATTCCCCCCCCCCATCCCCCGCTCCTGTTATAGTAGGCCAGTTCCCCTTTCTACTAAGGCTGACATCCCCCCTGCTCCTGTTACAGTAGAGCCCTTTTCCCACATGCGTACCGGAAAATTACCTGTAAGTCAATATCGGACATTTCCCTGAATTTCCCTTCACACCTCTGCGTTCGCAAGTGAGAATCTAGTCGTCAAATAGCCGGTATGTTGGGGGGTGGGGTGGGGTGGGGTGCGGCGGAGCGGGCGGGGGGCGGGGGGCGGAGGAGAGTGGCCTGGGGTCTGTGCTGCTGCAGGCCGCTGAGGCCAGTCAGAAAAAAACAACAAACACACATGGAGCCGGCGTCCACTCTTTTGATAATATTGCTGACGCGCTTTTTCCTCAAACGTAGACAGCGACGCAGACAAATTAAGGCAAAAATGGAAAGGGATATACGTGCGAACAGAAACAGATTCATGTTCGCAAAACTCCTATAGCAGCAGTCTTCTCCGCTCAACATCGTGCAGAATATGAAGATAGACTAAACCGGGGACAGATCATGACAGTGTTATGTACCTCTGCGCTGCTGCGTGAGACTAGAGCCGTCTGGAAGCGAGAGAGACCAGGAGGGAATTTATTTTGGGAAGATGCTCTGAGCAATTTTGACGACGTGGAATGGAAGCGTCCGTTCGACTACGTGCTGAGTCTGGTCCGACCCGCACGCAAGATCACCCGGTGGCGAAAACCACTGGAAGCGCGTTTGCGACTGGCAATAGTCCTTTGGTGGTACGCAACACCAGGGGAATATCGAACAATCAGCTGTGTATTTGGTGTTGGACTGTCTACTGTGTGCATTGCAACCTGGTCCGCGAAGTCACAGCCCACTGATAGCGGAAAATGACTGGACCCCTTTCTCACCTGTCTGTCTATCGCGGCATACCGCTCTTCTGACTTGCTCAAAACTGGTGAAATGGCCGCGACGACGGGGTGGCGCTTATACCGGCACGGCGCCTTTCCCACATGCAGGCATTTGACCACGTTCCGGTCATTTTGCGGTACAAAGCGCATGTGGGAAAAGGGCTTAGGCCAGTTCCCATTTCTACTAAGGCTGACATCCCCCCTGCTCCTGTTACAGTAGGCCAGTTCCCCTTTCTACTAAGGCTGACATCCCCCCTGCTCCTGTTACAGTAGGCCAGTTCCCCTTTCTACTAAGGCTGACATCCCCCCCGCTCCTGTTACAGTAGGCCAGTTCCCCTTTCTACTAAGGCTGACATCCCCCCTGCTCCTGTTACAGTAGGCCAGTTCCCCTTTCTACTAAGGCTGACATCCCCCCTGCTCCTGTTACAGTAGGCCAGTTCCCCTTTCTACTAAGGCTGACATCCCCCCTGCTCCTGTTACAGTAGGCCAGTTCCCCTTTCTACTAAGGCTGACATCCCCCCTGCTCCTGTTACAGTAGGCCAGTTCCCCTTTCTACTAAGGCTGACATCCCCCCTGCTCCTGTTACAGTAGGCCAGTTCCCCTTTCTACTAAGGCTGACATCCCCCCTGCTCCTGTTACAGTAGGCCAGTTCCCCTTTCTACTAAGGCTGACATCCCCCCTGCTCCTGTTACAGTAGGCCAGTTCCCCTTTCTACTAAGGCTGACATCCCCCCTGCTCCTGTTACAGTAGGCCAGTTCCCCTTTCTACTAAGGCTGACATCCCCCTGCTCCTGTTACAGTAGGCCAGTTCCCCTTTCTACTAAGGCTGACATTCCCCCCGCTCCTGTTACAGTAGGCCAGTTCCCCTTTCTACTAAGGCTGACATCCCCCCTGCTCCTGTTACAGTAGGCCAGTTCCCCTTTCTACTAAGGCTGACATCCCCCCTGCTCCTGTTACAGTAGGCCAGTTCCCCTTTCTGCTAAGGCTGACATCCCCCCTGCTCCTGTTATAGTAGGCCAGTTCCCCTTTCTACTAAGGCTGACATCCCCCCTGCTCCTGTTACAGTAGGCCAGTTCCCCTTTCTACTAAGGCTGACATCCCCCCTGCTCCTGTTACAGTAGGCCAGTTCCCCTTTCTGCTAAGGCTGACATCCCCCCTGCTCCTGTTATAGTAGGCCAGTTCCCCTTTCTGCTAAGGCTGACATCCCCCCTGCTCCTGTTACAGTAGGCCAGTTCCCCTTTCTACTAAGGCTGACATCCCCCCTGCTCCTGTTACAGTAGGCCAGTTCCCCTTTCTACTAAGGCTGACATTCCCCCCGCTCCTGTTACAGTAGGCCAGTTCCCCTTTCTGCTAAGGCTGACACCCCCCCACTCATGTTGCAGTAGGCCAGTTCCCCTTTCTGCTAAGCCTGACATTCCCCCTCGACTACTGTTGCAGTAGGCCTAGTCCCCTTTCTGCTAAGGCTGACATCCCCCCCCCAACTACTGTTGCAGTAGGCCTAGTCCCCTTTCTGCTAAGGCTGACATCCCCCCCCCCCCCAACTACTGTTGCAATAGGCCTAGTCCCCTTTCTGCTAAGGCTGACATCCCCCTGCTCCTGTTACAGTAGGCCTAGTCCCCTTTCTGCTAAGGCTGACATCCCCCCTGCTCCTGTTACAGTAGGCCAGTTCCCCTTTCTACTAGTCCCACGTGGTCAGACCCACCGTCGACATCAGCAAGCTTACAGCGACGGAGTATCTGAATCACAAGAGATTTCCGGTGCTCCGTCCAGATGCTGGAAGCGAAATCTGGTTGGCTGGGCTGTGACGGAATTTACGTCATACAGCGCGTCATACCGCGCGCCTCCCATATTACAGTCCGGCAAGGAAACATGTTCAGTGGAATGAATAAAAGTAGTAGTACTAAATAGAGCTGGGTATTGGTTCAAATTTCAAGAATCGATTCGATTCCGATTCACAAGGCTGCGAATCGATTAATCCCGATTCGATTCCGATTCGATTAATTTCAATATCGATTTGGTTAGTGATACCAAAACGTGTTTTTTGAGCTGTAACCTGAATTACATGACTGTCCTGTGTAACACAGGGGTTCCCAACCTTTTTTGTGCCAATTAGATACATGGGGAAAAAAAGTTGCGGACCGGTTGTCAATTTTAATGGTTTTAGTTACACATATATTTACTCACCAGGTGGTGACAAAGGGTAAATAACAGCCTTTTCATCTGTCAATAAAGACACTTTCACAATTATGCACAGTGATTTGATTTCAGCCTATATAATTTCTAAAAGTAGATATTAATGATCAAACATTTCCATTTATGTAGCCTACAGTATTTATGTTTTTGTTTCAACTACAAACATAAATAAATGTCAACTTGAAACTATGTTTCAACTACCACACACAGCATAATATTTTAGCCCATTTATTTAAAAAAAAATCGATCTCTGGACATATGAATCGATATCAAAGGATTAAAATAAAAATCGGAGAATCGATTTTTTAACCCAGCTGAGCCCTAGTACTAAAAAGTAGCGATCGGCTGTCTTGCAGGAAGAATGAGTGGGCAAGATAATTTAACGGCTGCGCAAAGAAGGCAGCCAAAGTTTTCAGTTTTAGTTTAGTTAGTTTTAGTTTACCGGTAGTTAGTTTAGGTGGGCATTTGAGCCATTTCAATGAATAAAGTCCATGTTTTCACTCAGGGTCTATTTAGCTGTTGCACACATTCCGAATGCACCGCCCACGAGGTCCGTGGTTGGTCAATTCATGTCTGTCACACATCCTTTTTTGTCTTGGGGGGCAGGCGTTAACCACTTTTGAGAGTTGTGTTCCAGACGTAGATATCATCTATGTGAGACTACAGTAGGCCAGTTCCCCTTTCTGCTAATGCTGACAGCCCCGCCTACCGCCCCATCCCCCCATCCCCCCCGCTCCTGTTACAGGCTAGTTCCTCTTTCTGCCAAGCCATGTGTACTCGCTTTGACAGCTTTTATGACTGCTTTATTTAGACCATGGCATCAGGGGGAAAGATGGCGATGGGGAAACATCCCCAGCTTGGCCTTTCCCAAAGTTTAAGCAGTGGATAAAAGCAAAACACTTTTTGACTTTTGCGTTTGACCACTCTATTTCAATCTCATTTGAAATCCCACAGCACATCCTGTTTTCATTTCTACAGGTTGGTCTGGGTCATTTCACATTGTCTGTTGTCATTTTAGAGACATAGGTAGGGTATTGATGCAGCAGCCTGCCTATTTCAGTGAAGCATTTTGTTGCCACTTCAGTATGACATTATCAGCCTAAAAGCCTACTTGAGTTGTCATCGGTATGGATACAACGATGAACCAAGAAGCCGATATGAATGTTTTGGGGTGAGTCATTCATTCATTCAGTGGATAACGGTGATGTCAGTGCCAAACTTGGGCTGTTAAAACGGTGATGATGTCATCAGTGATGCCATCAGTGATTATGTCATCAGTGCCAAACGGGCTGTTGAAAGATGTAGTTTCCTCGAATGGGCTTGAGTTGCATGAGGTCGCATGGTTGCTCCATGACTCATGTGGTCCTGGGCTGAAGTTGCCCGCTCTTGTTTTTTGTTAAAATTGGCTAAGTGGTGTCTGTCTGTGGCAGCAATGTGTGTCACGATTGTGATGTCATCAGTGATGTCACTCTGTGGCAGCAATGTGTGTCACGATTGTGATGTCATCAGTGATGTCACTCTGTGGCAGCAATGTGTGTCACGATTGTGATGTCATCAGTGATGTCACTCGAGCAATTCTCGAGCAATTGTATGTACTCAACTGGGGGCTGAAGCTATATAAGAGGGAAAACCAGACGCGCCCCTGGGCTGAAAATCTCTATTAACGGAGGACCCCTTCACGAAGGATGAGGAGCGGAGGAACATGAGACGAGGTGCAACAGCCAAGATTGAGGAGGCGTGAGAAACACCGGAAACCTCAAAGAAGAAGAACCAGGTCTAGAGTGAGACCATGTGTGAGAGGCAGCAATGTGCCGCAAGGCCGGAAAGCCATTAGAAGAAGAATAAGATGCTATATACTGTAAGTGGTGGGCCTGTCTGTCTATCTATCAAATTGAGTATGTGGGCTCTGTCCACTCCACTCACTGTTTGTTTCAAGTTCCGTGTTCGGCCACAGCTATGTCGTTTTACATGCGATCGTGCTGAAACTTTCAGGGGGTGTAAAGGGCACCCTTGTGGGTGACCTGACGGACCCAGATTTTTTAATTAGGGCAGATTAATTGCCCTAAGGCTATAGTTCAGTGATGATGTCATCAGTCTGAGGCTATACTGTAAGTGATGTGAGTATAAGTACGTAGAATCGGGGAGGAACCAGACGGAGACGATGGCTTCCGTCCCTGGGCTGTGCGGGTGACCTAACGGAGCCGGGCGCTGCGCAGGCCTAGGCATCTCGCACTTTTAAACTTGCAGTAGGCCATGTTTTGTGATTTTAGTCTTTACTTCTTTTGTATGTTACATACATACCACTTCTGATGTCACAGTGTTGATGGTGGTGTTTGCTCTATTTGTATTGTATTATTTCTATTGTTTTGTTTTTTACATTACCAACGTGTATAACTCAACATGCAACTTTGCTGCCTTCCTGGCCAGGTCACAATTGTAAAAGAGATTTTGTATCTCAATTGTTTTTATCTGGTTAAATAAAGATAAAAAAAAATCTATCTATACATATACAGTATATATAATATATACACACATATACTGTATATTCGGGGGTACAGTAGTTGGACAAAAGTCTAAAAGCTGTTCTCTTTCCTTCCCATAGGTATGGCCTCACAAATCTTGGTCTACCCATCACACCTGCACCCAACTCAAACAAGTGCCTTAGGAACTAGCAGTGGTACCAGCAAACACACCGGCGAGCCCCACCGCAGCAACAACACCAGCAAAGCCTTTCAGGACCGGCCACCACACAAGACCTATGTGATCGGAGTCAACTACGGTATCGCCTATCCCAACAACATCATCCCATCGTCAGCCAGGACCGATTCTACGAGACTGCGCAGGGGAATACCGCTGGAAGAAAGGGAGGAGTGTGCATCGCGGACAACAGGGTTACAGAGAGAGGGGAGCTGGGAGAGACTAGAAGTTCCAGCTGAGATACAGGGTCAGGGCCCACAGAACACGAAGCTTCGCGGGGACAGTGGTGGAACTCCAGCCGGTGAGGGCCGAGGCTTGGACTGCGGGCTGCTGAGGAGGACCTGTATCAGAGCCGAGGAGAGAGAGCAGAGGAACAGAAGAGTACAGGAGAGAGCCGGAGACGTTAAAGGCCTAGACACAGGTGCCGCCCCGATATGCCAACAGAGGACAGGTGAAGGTGGAGAACGACTGCGGGAGAACAGCTGTGTGGGAGCCATGCAGATAGTGGAGGACGTGTCTACGCTACCTCCACTTCCTCCCCCTGTGGCTATGTTGCAAGCCGGCACCAGGAACAATGCGGACACTGTCAGAGTCGGGGGAGGAGAAGCGTCGTCCGCCCAACACATTGGGACCGAGGCGGCAGCGGGCATCGGAACCAGGGTGGCCGGGACCGAAACGGGGCTGCCCAATGCCAGTACCGAGGCGGTGGCGGGGACCACGGGGACCAGAACCGGGTCGGCAGACGGTGACTATCAGTTAGTTCAGCATGAGATTCTGTGCTCCATGAAGAACAGCTATGAGGTGTTGGAGTTCCTGGGCCGCGGCACCTTCGGCCAGGTGGTGAAGTGCTGGAAGAGGGGAACCAGCGAGGTGGTGGCTGTCAAAATACTGAAGAACCACCCATCCTATGCACGCCAGGGACAGATTGAGGTGAGAAGCTGTGATGTGTGTGATGGTAGAGTTCAGGAGGTGAGGAATGCTACATGTCTTTTGTCTTTGGGTGGAGCTGACTGTATGAAATCTAATTTGATTTGGAAATGCCTTACTTTCTTTGTTCTCTTTTCCCATTTATCCATCCAATACGCCTGTGTCATGTCTGCATAGAATCTACAGTAAATGAATCTACTGTAAAACGTCTCTCTCTCCCCTCGATTGTCATTCTTTGTTTACGCTTTTCTTTTTTCCTCTTTTTCTGTGGAGGCTGTGATACATTTCACTACCAACTTATCCATGTGTATTTTATTTTCATGATTTTAGCTGGGGAATGTTTTTGAGGCTGTAATCCATTTAACTTCTGTTTTCATTTTTAACTCATTACAGTTATTTCACTCGCCAGTTTAGCTGGTAATTGCTGGTATTCTTTACCGCTTCAGTTGCATTAATATGGAAATAAACCAGCATCGGTCAATAGGCCTTAACCGCAGTGTTGTTTTCCTTTCCCCCTCCCAGTTGACAATAGAAGCTTTGGTCCTTTTCATTGCACTTGCTGCTCAGAGCTGACCCTGTGTTGCTTGCTCTCCTTGGTCCCTGAACCCTCCTCCAGGTGGGTATCCTGGCCCGTCTGAGCGGCGAGAACGCCGACGAGCACAACGTGGTGCGGGCTCTGGAGTGTTTCCAGCACCGCAGCCACACCTGCCTGGTGTTTGAGATGCTGGAGCAGAACCTCTATGACTTCCTCAAACAGAACAAGTTCAGCCCACTGCCTCTCAAAATCATCAGGCCTATTCTGCAGCAGGTGACGTGAACTCTCATGCATGCATAGAAGATAAAGCACCCATGCGCACACAGACGTACTCATGGACACAAACCAGACACAATAAGTTCCGTCCACTACTCCCTAGGGCCAGTCAGCCTCAGGCGAGAAATCACATCTGACTTATAGTCACTTTCAACAGCTTGTGCTGCAGACTGTGAATTATTCATGGCTCTAATAGCTTTGCAACCCAACACTATTTAGGAGTTTTTGGAAAGACAATGAATACAAAACAAAGCTAGCAATTTGACAAAGAGGCTCCAGAAGATTGTATTCATTTTAGACAGTGTCGTCATTACGCAAGAAAGACTACCGCTCCACCCGGCTTAGGTGCTGGAAACGTCAATGAGTACAAAATAAAAAGAAAGTATTCCGCACACTTAAATCTATGCAAAAGATAAATCAATAAAAGTGAGTCTTTTGCATAGATTTAAGTGTGCGGAATCCTTTCTTTTTATTTTTTAGACGGTGTCATAATGGCAGGCCCACAATATCCAGATATATAATATTAAACTTAGCGATAAACCTATGTGAAATTCTACTACAGGTAATATTAAACTTGGCGATAAACCTATGTGAAATTCTACTACAGGTGGCCACAGCCTTGAAGAAGCTGAAGTCTCTGGGTTTGATCCATGCCGACCTGAAACCCGAGAACATCATGTTGGTGGACCCGTCCAGACAGCCCTACAGGGTTAAGGTCATCGACTTCGGCTCAGCCAGCCACGTCTCCAAGGCCGTCTGCTCCACCTACCTGCAGTCCAGATACTACAGGTGAGTGAGGACACCCACTTGGAGTCTAAACTATGGATAATTTAAAGGAGTTAAGAAACAGAATCTGACCAGACCTATAGTATCACTCCTGTCACTGTGTGCCATCTTTATCATCCACCAAGAAGAGTAGATTAAAATATAATTGGGCCTTTACCTGTAGTTTTGGTTCTGAGACTCAGGTTGGGTTGCAGTTTCAGAATCTCTCTTTTTTTAGTCTTTCTTACTTTAGCTATAAATAAATACATTTGTAATTGTTGCTTTTTTGCTCAGGCAGAGCAGTAAAGCCAGATGATGAATTTGCCTTGTATTTCTAGCGCAGACCAGGGAAACTGGCGGCCCGCGGGCCACTTGTGTGGCCCGTGCTGGAATAGAGGGAATGCACCGACGCCACGCCCCCTCCCGAACACGCCCCCTCAGCCGGACTGAGCAGCACTGAGTGTCAAATTTCCAAAACAAACGTGGCTTCTGCCAGGGGTAGTAGCGAAACCACGGCTAATATAAACGATTATCTGCTTAAAATAAAGGCAGTTGGACTCGAATGTGACCCTTACAGCTTGCCAAAGAACCAGTGGTCCATGGACGTAGACATGTGGCCAGGAATAGGGTTTCCTGACATTTATATGTACTAATATCGACGCCGGGGAAATACACAAACCAAAGCATGAAAGCATACAAGAGCCTGGACGTAGCGTGGTCGTACTTCAAGGCTGGATTTGTTGGCGACATTAAAGTAACGAGGACAGCAATGGATATTCTGGTTGTATGTGGAGAGGTACATATTTATTTTATTACAACTTTTATTAAGAAAAATATAGCATACGCTGTCCCTAGCTTTGTTCAGAGTGAACACTATCACTCATGTAACGTTATATCTGTGCAGTTAGAACACAGCCAGAGAATGAATGAGCCCTCATTGAAACCCTGGATAGCTGCAGAGAAGACCGGGACCGTTTCATTAGCTTTCGGCAGCCTGTAAAAAGATACCTCCGACGCCTTGTTGAATCTATTTTTACAGTCAATGGCACAACAGCACTTTACCATTTTCGTTGTTTTCTCGCGGAAGCTGAACGCTAAACACCGTGACCCGGCGGCGCCACCTGGCTTGTTTAGACGTTTTGACACTCACTGCAGCTGAGTGGGCGTACCCGCACTGACTGTCGCGTCCGTGACGTCACGTGCATTCCCTCTATTGCAAAAAAAAAAAAAAAAAAATTACAGTGCACCTGCACGCAACATGCAAGATACCCGCTGAATAAGTGTCCAAATGTTCATGTCATTCTGGCCAATACTCCACTTCTGTTATAACATTTCAGGCTGGAATATGGAATATCTTTCAATAATATTTATGACTAAAAGGCTAAAAGTAATCTCATGTGTAAGAAATGATTGTTGTAGATTGAAGTAAAAATAATTAACTTGTTGGTTTTGGATTTTTTTTTTGCTTCAAGAGTGCATTTTTGTTCGTATGACCCTCAACACAGGCTTTGAGAATCCCGGGCCACTTACTGATACTTATGCTTAAATTAACCCACTCATATTCTGGTTTATTTCAAGAAAAACATTTTGGCTGGTAACTTTAAAATCTAGCAGCCATATTGGCAGGTGGTCAAAAAAGTTAATTTCATCCTGTAGGGAGAGCAGGTGGTGATATAGGAGTGAGTGAGAAAAGGATCAAATATTGGTATTTAAGACTGAAGATGACATCACAACTGTTAATTTAAAATGAGTTATTCCTCTAAACCTGACTTCAAATACCCCAAATGTTTTCGCACCGGTGCCGTTCGGCCCCCAACCCTCAGCAAAATCTGGCCCTTTGGTAGCAAGGACACTTTTTTGTGGTCCTCTCTATCATCAAAGTTCCTGGGTTACGGCATGACAATATTTGTTTGGCCCCCGGCAACAATCTTGGTTTCTCATGTGGCCCCCCATGAAAAATAATTGCCCACCCCTGTTCTAGCAGTTTGCTGCTTGCAGTTAAGCTGTTGTGGGCTACAGTAGTTAAATGGCTGCAGTAGTGAAGTTGATGCAAAGGAAACACTGGTTAAGTTGGATTCCTTTGCCATATTTTGAGTGCATGTGTCACAGAAGCCACCCACCAAAGTACCAAGTCACATTATAAAACGCACTCATTAGTGACATTCCACAGGAGAAAATGAAATGTAGCTTAAGTGCATAATGTTGAACCAAACGGGGCGTGATGAGAGAAACAAGAGGAAAACCACAAGTCACACACACACACACACACACACACACACACACACACACACACACACACACACACACACACACACACACACACACATACACACACACACCAGAAAAAAAACATAGCCCTGTTTCAAATGGGTGGAGATACAAGCTAGAACCCCTTGAGACTGACATGATCGTCAGAAATCACGTGTTGAATGTTTTTAGGACGATTAGAAATGTCACTCGATGGATAGCATGTCATGTCATGATATGCCAACATAGCTAGTTGACTTAGTCCCTTGGGTAATAGTTGTGTACCGGTATATGTGTGTTTGCCTCCGTTTTCTGTATTGAGGCTTTTCTCTACTTGATGTTATGTAAACAGTCGTCTCTTGCAGAGCTGCTGCATGACATGTTGCTGACAGGCTCTTTTTCTCCTCCTCTTGGTTTCTGTCTTGCACCTTTTTTCCCCCCGTCTCCTTTGCTTGCTGTCTTTCTCTTTGCCCCCCCCCCCCCCCCACACACACACACACACACACGTATGCATTTTTGCATTGGAATTGCATTGTGTGTTGTCCATGTTCTGTGAGCGTCACGCCCTGCCTCTGCTGCTCTTGCGTAACGCTGTTCAGAGGAACCGAGATGTTTATATGAGGAACAGCGTCGACAATATTTGCCGTGGCTCCTGGTAGTTTAGACTGAGAAGGGGAATGTGCTCATAAAGCACCGTCAGTAGTGTGGTGCCTGGATCGGAGTGTCGTGTGAAAGCAAGGACATTATTAGGTTGTGAAGCAGAACTACTGGGAATAAAAAAAAAAGAAAGAAACGGAAGCATAAATGAAACAAAGTAGAAATTTGGACAGAATCAAAATCAGTCCTTTACTCTCATTCTCTCTCTAAACAGACGCTGGATTCTTGATGAGTCATTCTGCATTCAGTGGGGTGACGATGACACGTTGGATTCACATCCAAGCTTGTTAGAGGTGCTTTCACAACTGAATAGCAAGTTGCCAATTTCATTCACCGACAGTCTTTGCCGCAAGTTTCAGCAAGGAGGTTGATAAAATCTGCTACATTATTGCAATTCCTCAAACATTGTGCAATCAGTGATAGCTGCTGTTGAGATACTGCGTATGTCTGCAGCCAACACATTGCCCACACCCACCTTACCGCTATCGGTACTCGAGCCCTTATTTCCTTGTCAGGAGAGTGACATTTTGTTTTAAGTCTTAATTTCTCCTAGTGGTGCCGTAATTAGGCACAGAGGTTTGAGCTTCTGCCCTGAGGCTCAGCAAAGTGCAATACAGCCTATAGATCAGAATGTAAAATGGGGAGTTGGGCTCGCCCAATTTCTCAAAATGCCAGTAGAGGCGAACCTGCTATCCAGCCCCATATGATTGCAGTTGTAACTTGTCAGCAGTGCACTCTTCATGTGGGTCTGGACCGGTCTGGACGCAAGCCCCACCCTCTGGCGGTCATTCAGGACAGATTCTGTCCGGGATGCCTGATTGGCTGGTCGATGTAGGCAGCGGGACTAATCAAACATTACCAATGATGCATTATAGAGTAATGCAACAACACACTTGTATCATAGTTAAATAGCTAGCTAGCTGTTAGCTATGTTGGCTAAGTCCACTACTGCTGCTGTAACCACTTCACCGGGCTCAAAACGCCATTGTGAGTGACCAAATGTTTGGCTTGTTAACCAGTTCAAGCCACGCTCTTTCCAGTAAGCCCATTAGCTTTGAAATCTGTTGGCCAGTTGTTGAGCTGCTTCTGTGGCTTGCAGCTAAAGTTAACGGTGTAGGTAGGCTATCGGATGTAGCAGACAAAGAGTATTGAAGGCAAGAGACAAAGCCTTGTGCTTTTTTGACAACAGCACTCCCTTCTTGATGTTGCATTGGAACCACAACCTATTAGCCTTCAGTTCTTATCAATTTAAGCTTTTTGGCGCAGAATCATCAAAGTTGTCCTGCTTTGCTACTGCGATTGGTCAAAGAGTTTGATGATTGACAACAGACGGCAACCAATCAGTTGAGGCTGAAAAATCCGTCACAGACTCAGTGGCGGATAGGCTTACGTCCAGACCCTAATGAAGGATTGATTGGGCCTGGATACCAGGCTGAGTACCGGCTCTCTGTTGTTTCTAGGCCTCCCGCTTTCAGAGACAAGCATGGGGAGTGGTGGGCCACAGTCGTTGCATAACATAAAGGCTCTGCTCTGCAGTTGACCTGGTTTAAGTGTGTGTGTCTGTGTGCGTGTGCACACACTTGTGTGTGTTTTGTCTTGGAGTGGTGTCGGGGGCCATGCTGAGATCATAGTGCAGATAGAATGGGCGAGCACTAGGAGCAGGGAGGTCAGTCAAGACACAGAAGGGAAGAATGTGCTCTGTAGAAACCACATTTAGATCCAGGAAAAAAACATTCAGACATTCCTGTGTGTGTGCGTGTTGGTGTGTGCCGCGCTCCTATGTGTGTGTGTCTGTGTGTGTTGATGTGTGCCGCGCTCCTATGTGTGTGCCCCTGCAGCAGCTGCCAAGACTGGATATTTCACATATATTACAGAATGTACCTCAGCTTGCTTCACACCCTCTCAGTTCAGTAACGCTAGTATTACAAAGGGCTTCTCTGTGTATACACAAACTGCAGCGAGGGCAGTGAATTTGTTTTTATGCAATTTATTTCTTATTTCAAAGTGTTCCTGCCAACTGAAATTTTGGCCACATTTTGCTAATTTGCTGGCAATCGTATGGACAATGTGCAGCATTTTCAGCCAAACATTTTTGTTTGTGTCTTACTTTTATTTTTCTGAAGTGAAGTGTGCCTTTGGGTTGAACAGTCCTACAACAGTACAGTGAAGGTCCTTACACATCGGGAACGTTTTGTTCGTGCAATTAATTTGCACGTCAATATTTTCTGAACCTAATATCAGTCAATGCAACCGTGCATTACCAATGGCAAAGTTTCGCTGAGCGTTATTGCGGCGTTTATTTTTTTCCAACCACGGTCGATTTTTCAGAAATTCGCTTCCCGACGTGTACACATCTGTGGCTGTGATTGACAGGTGGGTCAAAACTCACATCGCAATTTCGTGCCGTATATTCGCATCGATCTTGATGTGTAAGGACCTTAACTCTTTGAAAGTAAAAAGGTAGACCAGTACACACACCTACATGCCTCCTGTCCAGTGTCCACTCCTCTTTGGCTTTTTGTCTACCATTCTTCTTACCTGTGTGTGTGTGGGGGTGGGGGTGGGGGTGGGTGGGTGTATAGGAGTTTGTTTGCCAATGAACCAGGTAGCTGATTGCATACTACTGCACATACAGTAGGTAGGCCTGTATGCCAGCTTGCATAGGCAAATGCCTCCATACAGGGAGGGAGATGTGCACTTTTTATGCTACGTCTTTTTCTTTTCTTCTTATCGACATGATTATGTAAGCCTAATATCTGAGCCCCAGAGCCATGTGCATGTGTGTTTGCCCCTGGAGGGTTAGTGTGTTTGCGTATCAGGTTATCTGCAGAGCGGTTTGTAGGGAACTCTGTGCACCTCATGTCCAATGCTGGTATTGCATAATGCGTGTACTGTAGTGTTACCATAGTGAAGCTATTAAGCTATGCTGGCTTCACCGCAGTGGGTAAGAGCTGGTTTTCTCCAGTGCCGGGGTTTGCCCTGACTTTTCCAGATGTAGGGACTTTGCCAGCGGTGAGGGTTTGAAGACACAAAGACCACAGGGCAGCCTTCAGGGGCAGAAAATGAAAGTTTTAGTAAACTAAAGAATCTGAATCAGCTTTATTGGCCAAGTATGGACAGTCACATCCAAGGAATTTGACGTATGCAATGTATTGTAAATGTATTTGATATTTGAAAATGTCTTTCAGCTGGTCAGACAAAATTTAAATAATTGGTGGTTAGTAAAAAGGGCATTTCTGATATTCCAATTCTCCCTAGGGCTGGGTAAAGTCCTTATTTGTCGGGGCTTTCGGGTCTCTTTGAAGAGGCAGATGGCAGTTGGGTAGAAGCTGTCCCTGTGACGAGAGGTTCTGGTACTTTGTGACCTGTGTGGGAGGGGTCGGCCATGATTTTCTGAGACCACTTCAGCATCCTGGCAGTGTGTCGGTCCTGAAGGGATGGCAGGCTGAGGCTGCATCCAACCACCTTTACAGCTTGGTGGAGGATGCACTGCAGTCTGGAGATGTCCTTGAGCACAGCAGCAGTACAAAAAGAATGAGTCTGCCCACTGTAGCTCCCATTTAAGCTAATTTATTTTACCGGTGATGTTTCGAGCTCACGCTCTCCTTCAGACTTGAGGGCAGCAGCATATCAGTCAATGATGGAGGAGGTGAGGATGGTGTACAGTTTTGGTTCATCCAAACTGTACTCATTGGCCAACTATGGACCCTGCTCGGGGTTTCCTCTATATATAGATGCTAAATCTTGGGCCCCGCTGCTTCAAAATGATATGAAATGTCATGATGTCAGGGCAGCTACTTTAAACAATCTAAAATATAAGATAGCATTTTTATTTGTGTGACTATTTTGCTCACAGAGAAATAATTGGTGCAAAGCACATACTGCTCTAGAAAAGTACATCTGCACTTCTCAGACTGCCGGCGTACAGCACGCGCACAGCCCAGGTACAACAAAACCCTTCTGCTAAAAAAGGTTCCTAGAGGAAACACTGTTGTTAGACTTTGTCCACAGCAGAGTAAACCGAAACCAGAGCCCTAAAAGCGTCTTCGAGTCCTTGAAAAGCGCTAAATAAGTCCCATGTATTATTATTATTATTATTTTTATTATTATTATTACTATTATTATCATCTAAGAGTTTTGCCATAGAGAGGCTAGGATGTTTTCTTGGCCTCCAGCCATCCAGTTGTCACTTCTTTAACTTAAATTTCTTGTTAGGCAGCAGTTTTGGTCAAAACTCTGCTTAGCAGCTGGAATAGTAGTCTGTTATTTGCCGTGCTTGCTTATATTGAGAATATTTATCAGGAGGCAGAGAGGGGGACAATTAAGCTTTGCTGATTTCATAGGTATAACTCTTGTAGATAGAGGGCCCTGGTAAAAGCTATTGAATGCTCGTCATGCTCTAATCCATTGTTGCCATGGTAGCCATGACACAGCAGGGCTTGGCGTGGTGACTGTTATGTCCTGCGGGGGCCGCTGACGTAAAACCACCTCCCACAGTGACAATGGAGCGCTGGGCTGATGTGAATAATTCAGCCAAGCAGATCAGGTGAAAGGAAAGAGGGCTATCGTCTTAGCATGCTTTCAGATTTGGGCAGGTTGCTTTAGGCTCCCTTCACCCAGTGTGATTACTCTGTCACAGAGGTGTTGTTTTACTGTGGCACTAGGTCACCTAGCACTAGTTACACATTGTGCACATTTGGTTAAATATTTGATTTGCGTATGTGAGATTTCTTCGCCAGGTTCTCTTTATCGGTGACAGGACGCGCAAATTAGCTCGGCACTCAAAATTCAAATCCATGCAGCTCCAGGGCCATGTAACTGAACACACGAGGGGTGTATTCTACCCTAGAAGTAGAAGAGGGGTGATGGTGGCACAACAGGTGGCTCTTTTGATAAAAGACAAGACTGGTAACACAACAGGCTGAAATCTGGCCCTGGTCTGATGGTCAGTAGGGATGGAGCCCATATCTACTTCTAGGGCTCGCATACTTCATGAATAACGCATGCTCACTCACACACAGTCGGCTGTGCGTGCGTCCGTGCGTGCGCGCACGTATAGCCTACGGGGCTGCTAGCCCCATTCTTCACATGCAGTCCTTATTTACACAAGTGAACTATAATTAGTGTGTGTCTAAGGTTTGCTTCCTGCGTAGCCTCTGTGAAGTTATTTTGTTCTTCAATAAATATCACTGCCTCTCCTGACGTGTCTGGCTAAATTATACTTGTAATGTTATCCAGAGCCACAGGTTAATGACTCTTAAGGCAACACCATCTTCTGTCCCCCTTTCCTCTGACCTCTCCATGTCTTTCTGTCTGAGCAGCATTTCATTTTTCTATATTAGACAATGGGTGTGGAAGATACTTTTAGGTTGACTGTTACTTACAGATGTGACATTTTGCGTTTGGGAATTTTTTAGGGATGCACCGGTATGAAAGGTTTGGCCGATACCGATAACCGATATTAACATTGCTGTTATGGCCGATAACCGATATTTACCGATGTTGATATGATCTGTATAAAAACACATTTCTATGATGATCAAATTTTGTACATACTGAAAAATACAAGTAAAGCATTTCTTTATTTCCAATACATTTGGAAAAGCCCATAAATCATAGACTGACCACATTGTTTCCTCTCAATGTGAAAATTTTGGCTGATACCGATAATCGATATTAACATTGCAACATCGGACCAATGCCGATATGTTAAAGAAAATTACGAACATGATACATCTGCCGATAACGACATGATTGCAGATATCTCGTGCATCCCTACACAGGTTTTTACTGTTCATCCCTTTGTCAGATGGCACTTTGTTAAGCCCTTGCTTTCACAAATTGACTACTGCAGATTCCGTATTGCAAGAGGCTGCAATTTTGTATTGGAAGTTGTGGCAACACCTCACTGTCACTTCTCCCAGAGCTATTGCCTGAGGATAAACACACACAGACACACACACGCACGCACAGTTGATTTAGACCGAAATAAAAGATGGAAACTGGCCTACAAATCCAGTTGTATGTTGCCTAAGCATTAAGATTTACCCTTAAAAATGGCCCTGCAAAATCAAACCTTGGTGGACAAGTTAACTCATTGAATGCCATGGACGTCCTTCGACGTCCAATTAAATAGTGACGTAGAGTGCCACGGACGTCCTTCGACGTCCAATGCGTTTTTTGACGGTGGGACGTCGATCAAAGCCTTCCGCAGCTCCTGTACAACTATAGTAGCTATTGGAGGTCTATAACCTATTTTACAGAACCCTTAGGTGGCGACAGTGCTCTCCAGATTACAGAAATATCAGGAATACACAGCCTAAAATAGCCTTGATGAAAGAGAACCCGCTCATGCTGCACTCCAGAGCCATGTAGATTGTTCTGGCTGCAACTGACGGGGGCTGCGAACACAGTCAATCCGCGCACACAACTGAGTCCTTCTGCCTCTGTCTGTCTGTCAGCATAGTTTCTCCACATGATTAGCCGCTAGAAAAGCAGCAGCGCGACACTGAAAAGCCAAACCTTTCACTGCAGTCCGCGTGTGGCTTCTCCATGTTGCGCTGCCTGGGAGGCGGCGCTTCCCAGGCTTCCTAGACGCTTGGTGCGAGGCTGTGTGTTACTAGTGTGGGGAGGAGTTTTCAGCTGAGGGGGGGGAGGGGGGGTGGGGCACGCAGGGCAGGACACAACTACACCACATCACTACATCAGAAAATATTACCGTATCTAGAGTCAGTGAATGTGCTTGAAATGCTGCATTTCACAAAAGGCTGAATATCTCAGCTTATAATTTGAAATGCCTGAAAACGCTGAAAACAACCTATCTTCTCCGGCTCATAACTAAAGAACGGAAAATGGTATCAATAAACTTTTTTTTGCTGATGATACAATAGAGTCTCCTTGTTCTTTTTGCGTGTTCGGTGTTTACATAGTAATATCACACAATATTCTGTGGGCCTCGAGAAATCACTGAAAACGCTCTGAAAACTCTGGCACTGGGAGCGTCCGTTCTCCAAAAGTGGCTGGCACTCAATGAGTTAATGACTACATGATATGATAATTCATATTTCAATCACAATATTCAAAACGAAAACTATGGTGACCCCCCCCCCCCCCCCCACATTGTCTAATGTAAAATATGAGCTCATGGTGCTAACAGTTGTGAACCTGAAAATTAGTCAGATCATCCTAAAGGCCGTTACATACACACCAAGAGCGATGCACATTTTGACCCACCTGTCAATCACAGCAACAGATGAGTACCGTACATGTCATGTCGGAAGCAAATTTCTGAAAAAACAACCTTGTTCCGAAAAAATAAACACTGCAATATCGCTCAGCGAAACTTTGCCTTTTGTATGGATGCATTGACTCATATAGGTTTGAATTTTTTTATTGACGTGCTAATTAATTCCATGGAAAAAACAATGAAAAAAAAACGCTCCCAGTGTGTAACTAACCACCTTTAGTCAGCAAAAGCGCTACCTCTCCTACCTGACATGAAAGATTAGTATGTGGATAGTTTAGTTTCTGGCCTGAAAATGATGAATTTTCCCTTCCACTCATAATGGAATTCGCTGTGGTCTTGTGACCTATCCAGCAATCCTTGATCTGTTTATTTTTTATTTTTTTTAAGCATGGTTCCTGCCATCTCTCCAAGTCCTCCACCCATTTTTCCTGGATCACATTCACAGCAGCCCTTTGCATGGAGGTATTTTGCAGGCCAATTGTCTTACTCATACAAATCCTTTTTTTCCTCCCAGAAGCGCGGCACAAAATTAACACCAGCAGCAAATTCTGGTCAAATATGCAAGTGGCTAATAGATTTGCTTCACTCACCAGTCAAGAAAACAATGGTAATCTATTGAGCGCCTGGTAGAATTTGAGCATTCACTAGCCATTTGGCCGGTGGACAAAAAACTTCATTTTGCACCATGCCCAGAAGTCATCAGACGAGCAATCTTAAAGAGCACCTATAAAAATGTAAGCTTTTTAATTTGCCTTGGTTTCCTTTCCTGGCTTCAAAGAGCACATTTTTATTTGAGATTTCTTTTTAAATATTACAAAAGGCAATGGCACACCCCTGTATCCACTGAACTTTGCTTAGCCGTTGTAGCGGTGTCTTTTTGGAGGATTAAAGATTCTTGTTTTACAATCTGTATTGTCCTGTTGCCGTGTGCGCACACACACACACCACACCACACCTACACACACACGCACGCACACACACACACACACAAACACACACGCTCGCACGCACACACTCTCTAAGCTGGTGCTGGGAATCTGATCTGCTGTCCCACAAATTAAGCCTTGGTGATGTAATGTGTTGTGTTTGATATGTGATCATTGCGGATCAGATTTGACTCCAGGTTGTTAAAGCACTGGGTTTACATACCCAGCACCGAGTCAAATGTCAATCATGTTGAACATCTCTCAGGTACACACACAAAACCACACCCACACCGGAAGTGTGTATATCCAAAGTCGTAAGTCCTATATGTTAACACATCAGCAGTGTGTTGCCGTGCTATCTGTAGTGTTTGTCCTTGCTCTAACTGTGCTGCTGAATAGCTGCTGTGTGTGAATAGTTAGTTTAATTCTAGAAACTTGTGCGTGTGTGTGTGTGTGTGTGTGATGTTATGCGTTATGTGATGGGCTGTTTCTGGAAAGGTGGGGCTTTTATGACTCTGGTTAGTATAGCTGGGATCAGCAACACACACACATGCCTTTTTAGGGTTATTTTTGACAGTCCGCTTCAATCCTGTGTCCCTGGACTGTATGCGTGTTTGTTTCTTTTTGCCATAGGTCAATAAAGGCTACTGTGACCCGAGCGTGTGTTTGTGAAGTCTGCAGGGAATATTTGTCCTCGCCTGCATTTCAGTTTCAGGCTCAACTTGCATTCTTTTCATTGACATTAACTTTGGGTCAGTTTTATAAGATGTGGGATGTAACCCAAACCAGTGCTTTCCTAACTTGTTCCTTTCTTTCGCAAACTGAAACTTGTTTTGCAAGCTGTTGTGTAGCTCCTTGTAACAGGATTTCTCCTGTCTTCAGCTGCTTACACACACGAGTGACTAACTAGGCTATTATTCCTTTCACTGAGTGCACAGACATTTTGGGAAATATCTTTAGCGTAATCATGATAATGTTGGGACCAGCCCAGTCTCAAAAACGATGGCCTTAATTCAACTGGTCAAGTCTTGGTGTGAAACTGTGCCTTTTCTCTCTCTCTCCATCCCAGTTCTTGTCTGTGCCTTTTTTGTGATCAATTTTCTATTGAGTGTATTTACAAGTATAACTTACAACCGTATAGATTAGGAAATGTAGTATTTAATGAGTAAGAAGGAGTGCTAAGTAGAATTGGTAATAGATACATGTGCAAAATTACCACCGTCTGTGCCTTAAAGGAAGGCTTTGCCCACTTTGTATCATTATAACCTCGGGTGATATCAGCAGATGGACAGTGTTTACCTTCTCTATATGTTTTCAACACCGAGAAATATCCATTTCTTCTGCCTGCAAAACTCCGCCCCCGCCAGCTTGTATGAGTCATTAACGCTCGTTAAAGGCTCTCTATGCGATTTTCTGTGCATGTGCGCATACAGAAAAAATAAGCAATCTGTAGTTGGAACAGCCGTCCTGGAAGCCGCCCTCGAGCAACATCTGTTCACTTCCGCGTCCAGAGTTTCCAGAATAACGCGTAATGTGTTATTCTGATACGGAAGTGCTGGAATAAACTGCAGAGCTCTCGGCGCAGGAAAACATTAAAACGAGGTAAAGGCTGCCCATCTGCATTTACTGACATTGTAATGATACAAAACGGGTTTAAAATCGGCAAAGCCTCCCTTTAACCCATTGATACCTGATGCAACATTTGTGTGTATATCCCTCATTTGTGTGTGTATCCCTTTAAGACCGCGAACCGCGGGACACGGTTCGCGGTCTTAAAGGGATACACACACAAATGCTGCATCAGGTATCAATGGGTTAAACATTTAGTAACATCAAAAACCATACATGTGATACTAAAGTACAGTTTGTACCAACTGTACTTTCTGGCAGCAGAGTATTTATGTTGAGGTTCAGCTGATCTTGAGTGATAATTATTTTAGTTTTATTTGGCTTAGTATTTAGTCTGTGCAGTGTCTGCCAGTGTGCGAAGCTGAAGTGAAAGGTTGCGAACAATAGCAACATGTTAGCACTGACAGTGACGACTGAATGTGTAGTTCAGCCTGATGTAATGATTAACACTTGGCTGTTGTCAGTGTTTTCATTGCCGTTAAAACAGTTACTTGATCCAACTAGAACTAGTTGTTTTCTCTGCTCAACTAAATTATCATTTCAAATGTAAATCCCATTATACATCTTTTCATAACATAAGGTGTTTGAATGTCATTGAATTGTCCCTTATCCTCGCCGAAGACTTCATTTTCACCATCCTCCTGTTTTTTTTATGGTGCCAGTCTCCAAGAACTTAGGGAAAGGGTCTGAATCGGCGTCTTAGTCTCTGCTTTGCAGAATTGTTCTCTGACCCTGAGCTAGATGTTGAACCTGGTCTCCTGCAGTTCTGCTTTCAGCATTACATAACTCAACTTCCTGCACTTTGAGAAGCAACAGGAAATGGCAAATTGTAATTTCCTCCTGCAGCCCAAAGAGGGTCAGAAAGCATGGCCATGTACTTGTCATGTTCATTTGTGTGTGTGTGTGTGTGTGTGTGTGTGTGTGTGTGTGTGTCTACATGTGTGTACATGTAGACACACACACACACACACACACACGCACACACACGCACACACACGCAGACAGACAGAATGCACAGAATGATGAGCAATGGCCTGGTTCATCACCCTGTAATGGCGTCACATTATGGTCTTGTGTCCGGTCGTTGCTTGGCAACACTTGTTTGCTCTGTGGTCGTCACAGCAGTGGTTACTATTTGCAGCCCTGTTGCTTAGCCCCACAGCACTGTGTTCAGCTTTAATAGCCCATTGTCTTTCAATAATGGCACACAATAATGCTGCTAGCTTACTAGTCCCATTAGGAAGCAGCAAAGTGCCATTTATTGCCGGAGGGCTATTTCTCTGTTGCCTTACACACCACACGATACCACTGCACCTGCACGTCATATGGGTGTCATGTTAAATCTGAGATCCTTGAGTAATCTATTACAATTTTGGGGGCGAAACCGTTGGTTGACCAGACCGGCTTGCTCGGATCACACCCATTTTCAAACTCAACCTTAATTTTTATGTCAACTACACACCTGTAAAGTTTTGTGACTGCATCTTGCATGGGTTTGAGGCTATCGCACAAACACAATCTGTCCACAGGCAGACAGACATATACGTAAACACCTGTCAAAGTACTCAAAACTGCTCTGCTGTAGTAGTTCGGTAGTTCCCGCTACACTGTGTCTCCAGGACCACATTTTGCCATGATGACTGATGCACACACACATGCACACGCACGCACAAACACACACACACACACACACACAAGCTGAAAACAATAGCAGCCACACGCTGTGGCGGCTGGTAAATATGACTCTCATATGGCGGCGTCTACGTCTAGCCTGCCCCCTTCCATTCTTAAGAGCTCATTGGTTGTGTAGAGGTTTGATGCTATGTGGTTTGCACTAACTGCTGTCTGCTAAGCTAGCCCACCTCTTGGTTAACCAGCTATTTGTTTCTCTCTCTACAATCCATCCGCCCAAAGCTGCAGCCATCCTGGCCCTGCCCTTCTGTGAAGCCGTAGACAACGTTGTCCCAGCAGGGCTGTGTGACTGCTGTTTGATTATACGTCTCGACTGGCTCCCAGAACTAACCTCTCACCCCCCCCCCCCCCCTCCCCCACCCCCCTCCCCCCCCCCCCCCCCCCCCCCACCCCCCCTCTTCTCTGCACAGGGCACCAGAGATTATTTTGGGCCTGCCGTTCTGTGAGGCCATAGACATGTGGTCACTGGGCTGTGTGATAGCCGAGCTTTTTCTGGGATGGCCCCTCTACCCCGGAGCGCTGGAGTACGACCAGGTAACACACACCGAGCTACAAGAAGACCTCCAGGCCGCTGTATCTCTCTCTCTCTCCCTCTCCCTCTCTCTCTCTCTCACTCACTCACACACACACACACACACAGCCACCCAAGGGAGGGAAGGGGAGACCAATAGACAGATGGAAGACAAGAGAGTCGAAGAAAATTACAATGTTTCAAAGATTACAGAACAAATATTTTTAATGCTTTTAATAAGCAAGTCTCTGCTTTCCCAATAGCAGCTACCCAACAGTAACTTCATTACACAGTTAAACCTTTATTTGTTGTTGGTCCCCGGGCGCTCTCCCTCTCAACACTGTATGACTGAAGTCCCAACAAATCCAGCGTTTAATCCACCTAAGGCTAATCTGAGCCAAAGTGAAACAGGAAATTGTTCCTGGCGATGTGTGATTATTTTCCCACAGGAGAGCGCGGTCTAAACAACACAACTGGGACTGTGAGCGGAGTCCCCCGGCGAGGGAGAGGGAGCATGGGAAAAGGCCCACACCGCATTCACAGACAAGCACATTTCCCCTGTCTTATGGTTCTAGGCCACTCTGAGGAGATCTGAATCAAGTGCATCAGTTTTACTGTTATTGAAATCAGGAAATTGGAAGAAGAACTACTCTAACCCTTGACATTTTCCTGACATTTGCCATGTGGGAACAACTGATATTTTGATCAGCACAGCAGACCTTGAGGGGCATCTAGAAGTCAAGAACGTTTTTCACAACTCCATTCAGCCTTCTTTGCCAAACAAGATGGCTGGCTTTTTTACTGCCATAGCAAGTGTCAGCGTGTAGCTGCCATTCTACATTCATTTCTGTTGAGAGAATTTATGGCTCGTTTGATGAGACCATATTTTGTGAGTGTGTGTGTGTGTGTGTGTTGTTCGTTTTTTGGGATGGTGTCACCTTTGCCTCCAGCAAAAGCTAGCGGGAGGGTTGTATGACATATCGGCAATCTTAGCGGTATCGGCCGATATTAGTAATTTTCTAATATATCAGTATGGGTTATCTGTATCGGAAAAAAAGTACAAAAAGGCACGCACATCCAGTGAGGGGTTAAAACCAGGTACAGGACCGAAGTGCAGATAAGTAATAAAAATAGAGTCCGCACACTGGCAGCTGCTCCCAAATATTTATTTGACCACAAAAAAGTGACTTTTCGGGCAAGGCCATTCCTCAGACATAAATGAAGTGTAGGGACACACCCCTTAAGTACCCTCGCAGGGGTCACCTGACACATCATGTGATACATAAATTTAAACATACAGTGCTGTATGTTATCTGTATCGGCCAACATTTTCATATCGAGAGGAAACAATGCGGTAAATCTATGATTTATGGGCTTTTCCAAATGTTTTGAAAATTTTCAGTATGTACAAAATGTCATTATCTTAGAAACTTGCTTTTATACTGATCATATCAACATCGGTAAATGTCCGTTATCGGCCATATCAGCAATGTTGTTTTTGTATCCGCCAAAATGTTCATATCGGTGCATCCCTAGCTAGCGGTTTTGAACAATCATCAGTCGGAGCCTAGGTGGCGGTCGATAGCGCTTAGCTGACCCCTGACAGCTTTGATGTGCCCCTGGGACATGCCAGGGGAGGATTCCATACACATGCAGGCACACACACACACACACACACACACTGAGCCCCCCAAAGCATGCTGCACCATGCCAAGGCTCACTGCAGTTCCACTCTGCACAGCAAAATGTATTTATAAACATAAGCCCGATGGTAGACATGTGCATGTGTACACAAACGCACACACACACACACATAGCGTTCAGCGTGAGCGTGCAGTGCACCATCAGCAGGTTCTCAGTCCAGTGCCCTCTGGCCACTCGGTGTGTTTGTTCAGTGCTATAGACACATGAGCGCGCACACACACACCCATACAAACACACACGTGTTATAAAACGCATACAGGGTTCCCAGTCCACTGGTCATGGAATTTCTGGAATACCATGGAAATTAGAGGTGTATGCCAGACAGAGCAAGTCAGAGAATTTGATCAATTTGCCGGAAAGTCAGGCAACATCGAGGATTTCTAGACATGTGGCACTAGAATGTACCATAATTAATTTATATACCAGACCATTTAACATCTTAAGAACCTTTCTCTGCTTAAAAACAAACCAAAACAAATGAACAGTTCAGAATGTATTTGGTAGGTCATGGAAGTGCACACAAATCTACGTGGTGATTGATAGTAGAGACACCCACACCAGTGGGAGGCAAAGGGTGGCTCTGCCACTCTGACTTTCTGGACGTCTTCTCATGACAACTGGTTAGGTCTTGTGTGAAACCGTCCACACCATGGCATGGCCTGTTAAAGGGAAGCTGCAGCTTCCTCTGGAAGCCATGGTGCCATCAACTGTCAGGTATATGCTAACCAGCTAGCGTGCTGCCGCTGTAGTGTACCACTAGGTACAGTATCAGTTTCTCTCAGAGAGGGACTTCTGCAAGCCAGATTGTTGTCAACATATGCAGAAGTATGAGTTATATTTCATGTGAACTGAGGGGACACAAATCAATGACTACATCAAATTACATAGTTTATCCAAATCATGTTATGCATACTCTTCCATCCTGCTTTACCCATACAATTCAAATTGAATCCATTCAGGATCTATGGCTTTTCCCCCCATCTATGCCTAATTTGACCATACATTACATTTGAGGGCCTAATTATCAAACTCAAAAGTAAACCTAATTATTGTAGTAACCTAACTGTTTGCCTAGAGAAATAACTCTGTTTTGGATTTAGGTGTTTTGAGAGGGGGTGGATCTTGTGTGGGACCCTTACATCACCTCACAGCTTGGTTTTCACTTGGACTGTGGATGAGGCCAAGTCATGAAAAGAAAAAACAACAATCCTAACTCCTAAATTAAAATGGAAAAGATTGAATTGGGTAAAAAAGAAAACAATTTGGAAAAAATTAAAGGGATTTCATATGGCCCTACTTTCAGGGCGTTGGCTCCGTTTCTGGACATGAGATCTTCCATCAGAGTTCACATGAGACAATTCGAGACACGTGGTTTTCACTACACTTGGATACTTTAAGGAGATTTTTTTTTTTACTATTAGCTTTCAGTGACTAATTGATGTGGATCCTTCTACATTTAGAAGGAACTGAAAATTAAGTCAGTAATTTAGTCTTAATTAATTTCTATCCCTGCTGCACATGGTGTCCTTACGGCACTGCTATTTTTTTCATTTTTTATGTCTGACAGTCAGTTTGTGAAATTTCAGTGGAAGTCATTTGTGAGCAATTTCAGTGGAAGTGGGTGTGACTGGAAGCTGATATGAAGATAAACATCTTTATTGACTTAACTAGCTTTGCTAACACATGCCAACAACTTTCCACTCCACTTTCTCATTAGAGAAATTGTGCTTTTTGAATGCTGCTTTTTGAATGCACTGAAAATAGTTAATAGTAAGTTGATGGGCTTCTTAAAAAGATAAACTATCCCTTGCATTAACCCAATGAACTGTCTCTTTAGCTCTGCAGGTGGATAGATAGGGATTGATAATCAAAAGTACTTGTCCACAGTGTGTTCATTGGCAATTTAATACTCTGTGTGTGTGTGTGTGTGTGTGTGTGTGTGTGTGTGTGTGTGTGTGTGTGTGTGTGTGTGTGTGTGTGTGTGTGTGTGTGTGTATGTATGTAAGTGAGAGTTGAGTGATCTTTTGGCTGCATCTGCCTTGTGCAAGTCAAGAGCTTTCACTATGCAGTCTTGGCAAAGCGCTAAAGGTTGAAGTGCAGAGATGTAGCTCATTGTAATAGATAACTATATGACTTACAGACTGGCTAGATTCTGCCCAGCAGTATGTAATAAATAACTATATGACTTACAGACTGGCTAGATTCTGCCCAGCAGTATGTAATAGATAACTATATGACTTACAGACTGGCTAGATTCTGCCCAGCAGTATGTAATAAATAACTATATGACTTACAGACTGGCTAGATTCTGCCCAGCAGTATGTAATAAATAACCATATGACTTACAGACTGGCTGGATTCTGCCCAGCAGTATGTAATAAATAACCATATGACTTACAGACTGGCTAGATTCTGCCCAGCAGTATGTAATAGATAACTATATGACTTACAGACTGGCTGGATTCTGCCCAGCAGTATGTAATAAATAACCATATGACTTAGAGACTGGCTGGATTCTGCCCAGCAGTATGTAATAAATAACCATACGACTTACAGACTGGCTGGATTTTGCCCAGCAGTATGTAATAAATAACATACGACTTACAGACCAGCTGGATTCTGCCCAGGTTAGCAGTATGTAATAGATAACATACGACTTACAGACCGGCTGGATTCTGCCAAGCAGCATGTAACACAAGTTCATGTGTCGAAGCTAATGCGTCTGCCTCATGTGCTCTTTCAAAAGATGTCTCACGCAGTGGTTCAGCCTTTTATTAAATATACCATCATGCTGAAATTTTTCAATAGAGTTATAGTATCCTGTGACTCTTTTTTTACTGTCTTTCAGTCAAGCACTAGTTTGGAATGCTCATTTGACCTCATACGGATGTTATGATGCGCTAATTAGCTGCTGACGTAATATAAAGGCTTAAAGAGTATCCATGGTTAGTGTTTATCTGAACTCGTGCTATATGTTCAGCAATTGACAATTGGTTAAAGTGAATTAAACTCCATTATCTTATTTCTAGCTAAGTGGTTGTATTGAATTTAATACTGAGATAACCCTTGTCCTTCTTTTCTCTCCCCACCTCTACCCTCTTCCCCCTCTCTGCTCAGATCCGGTACATCTCTCAGACTCAGGGCCAGCCTGGCGAGCAGCTGCTCGGCAAGGGGACCAAGACCTCTCGCTTCTTCAGTAAAGACTCGGACTCTCCCTACGCCTCCTGGAGACTAAAAGTACCTGCACACAGATTGGATCAGCAATCACAGAAACACAGATACTCATACACACATACATGTTACATGATCATCCTGTCAACCAAATGTCATCAACAATACCTGATGCATTTATTCTGTCGCACACGCAGTGCCGGCATGATAACTTTAATTGAAACCTAGCGGGGCTTTTTTAACGATGTAAAATTCTAGTGCAAGTCCTTGCAGTCAAAAAAACGAACACGTATGAGATGGCGGTGCATTCCCAATAGGGGAGTGCCATCGTATCGTTCACGATCATCCCAGTATAATGTTTAATATGATTTTCAAAAAATCATATTGTGTTATTATGACGTGTTGACGCAATGACACCGTACGCTATGTGCGCAACTTGTGTGGCGGCAGCGCCCAGCAACAACAAGCATGGCTGAAAGAGGTACGGTAGAGGAGTTAATTCCAAAAAAGGGAGCGACAGCGACTTCACTGGTGTGGATTTCCCAAGAGGAAGCAGTAGCACCAGATGTTCCAATGGAACAAAACCAGCACATCCTGAGGAAAGCTCTGGGAAATGTCGGCTGTGTTTAGGCTATCTTCTGTGCTGGCTAAATACACTTTAAATCAACTGGAGCGTGGTTCTTATCCGTGCATCTGCTTCCCCATCTGAGTGTGTTGAACTAACTAAAGTTAAGAGGAATTTTAAATTGTGAAAGACTAGTGGACACACAAATCTGCATGCAAACACACATAGATTTCCTTCCGCTGTTTGTGTATTCATCCCTCTTCATTTACACATGACCATTCCCATACTATACACAGCAGATTCTCTATCTCAATGTTTCTATTCTCTTTCCAGTCGACAGAGGAGCATGAGAAGGAGACGGGACTCAAATCCAAAGAGGCCAGAAAGTACATCTTCAGCTGTCTGGACGACATCGCGCATGTGAGTCCAACCACAGTGCCACAGTCTGTGTAGTTCAATTGAACCCAAATCTACTTAAGGCTACAGATACACTCGAGACTTATCATCTGATTACACCCGGATGCATTCAGTGACACGCGTCTGGCCACGCAAAAATGGATTTAGCTCACGTTGCAATTGGTTCTTGAAAGTCGGATACGGAGGTCACGCTGATGACGGCGATGTAAAGCGTTGGAGGAAACGGTAGTGCAGCCAGAGATTCAAATCAATACAGCCACAGTCGTGTGATCTCATCAGATCTGATCTTCAGAATCAGATCATATTGATCGCTCGCTACACTGACACTCGTTGTCTGTGTTGAAATATGCAGCTCTGTCAGGCGTTCCTAAATCTATTAATTCATTGATTCTTATAGATTTTCTCTCTCACTATCAGTGTTAGGGGTAACACATTACAAAGGTAACATATTACAGCTAATATATTACTTTTAGCAGTAACTCAGTAATAAACGTATTACCAATAGGATTTCAGTAATATTATACCAGTTACTTTGTCAAGTAACACAAGTTACAAATTTAGTTAATTTAAAAAAAAATCAAAGCACATATTTAAATAAAGATAGAATCATTTCTTAATCAAATTGTGTTTTTATGTAAATAACCACTATAGATGACAATAACGAAGGAAAAGGATAACATTTAGAATTTTAGACTGTTTACACTGACTTCAAGAGGGTTGAAATTCTTTTTCAGGATGGTTCCGGGGCGCCGATGTTATTCTGCTACTGCTGTAATTTTGGTGAAACAAATGCAAAAGTAGTGTAATAAGTAACGAGTTACTCTACACAGAGAGTAATATTGTAAAGTCACTTATTACTTTCAAATGAAGGTAACTAGTATAATGTAGTATATTACATTTTGAAAGTAACTTGCCCAACAACACTGCTCACTATCAGGTGAACTTGGTGCTGAGTCCCGATGGCAGCGACGTGCAAGCGGAGAAGAGTGACAGGAGGGAATTTGTGTCTCTGCTGAAGACCATGCTGCTGATCGATGCCGAGGAGAGGACCGTTCCCTCCAACGTCCTCAACCACCCCTTCCTCACCATGACTCATCTGCTGGACTACCCACACAGCAACCAGTAAGCCACACACCAAACACACTCAAGTACCCCGCACTGCAGTGTGCAGAATCTCAACCCCTCTCCCCTCTCCCCAATGTGCCACTTGGAGCGTCAAGATCTGCGCTGCTCCCCATCTGCCATGTGAGAGATGCAGAGTTCTCTATAAAATCACCTGTAACTCGCTTTATTCTGAACCGGTTTTCATGAAATTTTGTTTCTTATAAACGTGAGAAATTGAACATGATAAAGGTTACCTGTGCCCTTGTTTGTTTTAGCTTGTGCATTTCTGTGTGTGTGAGCACTTTGAGAGCAATGCAAACCAAAGTCAAATCCCTTGAATTAAATTCAGTTACTGGGGGTGGATCTAATCAGCTTTATGCAGAATTATAGCACTGTATATTTATAACTGATTGCTTGGAATATACAGATCTACATTCTGTGAATACACGTGAATACCATTATCAATGCCAATGAAATGCCATAATATGCTTCTCATGACTTCAACATTTATTTTCAAAGATACTCAGTGCAGCAGTAAAATAAACAAATAAATACATAAATAAAAATAAATAAATACACATTAAGCCCAAATGCCATTGAGATCAGAGTTCTTACATTAGGCTACTACCGTAGTTACATTATGGTACAGACATACAGTAAACGTGCAGTCAGATATAAATAGGCTATACAACACTAGATACAAAAAACAACATAAATGCTAGTATAATAAAATGTAAAGTATCAACTGCAAGACATTGACGGAATATCATCACCTCCTGCTCCTTCCTAATATTTTTCTGATAAAATGATGGCATTATATCATTACAAAGTCTTCATTTTAACAGATTCACTTGCACAAGAACGAAATTAAAACACCCAAAACTGCTTGTCAATCAAATGCATAACATATTTTCGTGACAGTCTCACTTACTCCCATGGCTTATATTTTTGATGCAGTCCATGATGTGTCCCTGGTGCTTGCGTCTGTCTCTGCTTTGATACTTGAAATAAGTCTTCTTCTTCTGCTTGTTTTACGGTGGTAACTTGGCATGCAACTTATGGCCATTACCGCCACATCAGTTGAAATTGAGACGGCACCTCTGAAAAAAGCAGACGTAGTCCAACGATGTTGGGCTACGCCCACGTTGAGCTTCTGCACACTGCAGTGAGGGGCCTCTCAACACACTTGACATACCAAATATGCAGAGGCCATCTAAGGGTGTAAAATTGCAATCCGATGATTCAATTTCAGTTCTTTCTGCACAGTTCCAGTGCCTCACATTATGCTCCAGATGTCATCCCATTCATTTCAATACTTCCACAAAGTATAATGCTCTGTAAATGTCAGGGGATTCAGTCAACAATGAAGAAACTTATGTGAAGCGTTACACAATGGCACTAGTTCAGAGCATTACATTTATTTTCAAGGCAAAACATAAAGCTTCAATTGTGTCTACATATTTTCACCAACTTTTTCTAGCCTACACCTTCTATTTTACAAAACAACTTAATGCAATATTAGTTGATATTAATCAATCCCAACTTTTCATTTCAGTCCAGTTGGTTTTCTTACTTCTCCATAGTATCCACTATTGTGCATGGGCTTATTGACTGTGGCATAAACACACAACGTAGCATTTTCCTCCTCATCCAACCATGACTCCTCTGATCTCCCGCAGCGTTCAGTCGTGTTTCCACATCATGGACATGTGCCACAGCCGGCCCACCAATGCCCTGTATGACGCCATGAACCAGAACACGGTCCAGTACTCTAGACCTCCCATAGCCCCGCCCACCTCCTCTGGCATTCCTCTGGGCTACAGCAAGATACCAATGCACACTCAGGTAAGAGAGGGGTGTTAATGTGTGCATCTAGTATGCTTGTATCTGGATCCATTTTATGCCAATGATGACACATAAAAGAGAAGATCGTGGTGTGCACACACACTGGTGTTACGAGTTTTAAATGGCTTCCCCAGATTCTTTGAAAAAGAGATGCTGGTTTTTAGGTGGGATTCTTTTGAAGCTGCTGGCAAGCCACTGACATTCCCAAGTGCCTTCCATATAAAATGACACACCATCATAGAGTGTCTGGATTATTTCAGTCCGACAATTATGACATTACATGTTGTCTTTTGGTGACATCCAGGGTTTTTCCAGGGCACAGAATATATAAATGTCTATAAATATGCCCCGACATATAACCTAATCTTTGGTTATGTAGTAATGCACTGTGTAAGTTTTGTCACATTTTACCATTCAACTAATGTTGCCACCTTTGGGGGAGAACGTGCTATTGCATATCATCACAGTATATTGACTTCAGATGTGATAATTATTGTGATCAAGGCGAGTTAATAATTTTACTCACACATCTTTGCTCCCTCAATTTCTCCCGTTCCTCTGTCTTCTCTGCCACCGCCTCAGGCTCTGACCCAGTCAGCTCCCTCAGTGTTGCACCCTGCGTTCGGGTGCAACGACTCATTCCCGCCTGCTCTCATTCTCTGCCCTCCAACCATGCAAGGTATGCAAGCCGCAATCAGAAAAGTGCAAGTGGTTATCGCACCAATTACACTGCTACACATCCTTTATACTGAAGTGACACATTGGTCAAATCCAACACATAATGCCTTAGTACTTTCATGATGTATTTGCATCATCCAAGCTTAGCATATCCAGGATGCTATCGACTTTATACATGTAACTAAATATCTGTTGATGTGTTTTGTGTGCTGAATGAAACAAATATGCCTTTATTTTTATTTTCTTAAGGTAACCTTAACCAGCCAGGAGGGTATACTGTTCCTATGGTAACTCAAGCCCCTCCCATACAGCCCCTACCCATGAGGCCTGCGGTGATAGCACAGGCAAGTTATTATTGTTCGATTATTATTAATATTTGATTAATTCAGTCAGTGACTACTTTTGAATGCTAGTCATACAGTAGATGGGTAGAGTATCACAAAGCATCCATAATGTCTCCCCTCTGTGGGTGTATCAGGCCTGGTCGAGTCGGGGCCAGCAGCTCCTGGTGCCTGCAGCCTGGCAGCAGATGACTGCGGTGGGCCCTCCTCCCTCTCACCCCCCTCCTCTGCCCCCATCCTCCCTGACTGGCGACACTGGCCCACAGAGGATCAGCGACTGGGGGTGAGTCACCCGCCCACTCCTGGAAATTCCCTGCTGTAGAACTTCCACTGTTCAACGGATTTCTGTAACATTGACATTTTTAAAAGGTTAACCCAGAGGGAGTTTTCCAATTTGAGGTTTACCCAGAGGGAGTTTTACTATAGAGTTTTGCTAATTAGTAGTCCTCAACATTTTTTTTTAGCTTGTTTCTCACATGCATCACATTAGATGGAGAGTTTTTGAATTCACTTAAAAAGTTCTAGAATAGAACATTTGTGCAGTATGCCTGAAAAACTAGATCTCATCTTTGGTCCTTTTACACTCATGGAAACTTGTCATATATAATCTTTGCTCCAGTAAAGTTTTTTAAACCATCAGCATACTACTGTAAATGTCATTTTGACAATCTATTTTTCCTACATTTTCTACAGTATGACATCTCTTCATATTAAAGGATAAAGCTGGTGTTTTTTTAATGCATTGCTTACCATCAACAAATCCTATGAAAATAACAAAAGCAACAATGTGTTTGCTCTACTCCTGTTACTTTCTGACTTCCCATCTACTGTTTTTAGCCTTCAACCCCAAAGTCATTGGATGCAATGGTGAGCTAAAAACCTTTACTTGAAAAAGGTCTTGTAACCAAAACGTTGTATATTAATTTATCCTGATTGAGCAAGTGAGGACAGTGTGCGGGTGTCCCTTCTTTAAAGCAAAAAAACAACCTTGAAATACAGCTTACATATACATTGTTTCAATTTTAAAAATCATCAACTGCTACCACGAAAAGTGAGACTGTTGTAGTTATTATTACCAAATCAAATTAAAATGGGAACATATTCTTCATTATGCCGGGGACTCACTATCTCCGGTGCTACGGAAGTACTTTCCCCGAGTTCACAAACATGCAGGTTGTTTGAGGAAAAAGCTGGTCCGGTGCATGGCGATCATGATGAAATATGCTGCCCAGAGCAACAGCATGGCTCTGTCATGTGTTTTTAACACATTGACTGCCAGACGTTTTTTTTTGCTGTAGGTAGCTTCTGCCAAGCCGTTTTTTGAGGATTATGGCTCATTTTATAAGAGCCGAGGATTCGTTTCAGCTTGGAGTTTGTGAACATACAATATCTCAAAAGTACTAATAGAATGTGTACTTTCTCTGTCTAAAAGAGTTAGTTTGTAGAGTTAGTAGTTATGTAAGCATTAGCAGTTGAATACAGCATGGTTTTAGCGTGAAAAAGAATATTCAGAGATAAACGGCTTTTTGTGAAATTGGATGGAACGGTCACTTTAACCATTCATTTTTGGCTCTCTCTCTCTCTCTCTCCCTCCCCCTCTCGCTCTCTCTCTCTCTCTCCCTCCCTCTCGCTCTCCCTCCCTCTCTCTCTCTCTCTCTCTCTCTCTCTCTCTCCCTCCCTCTCGAGTTGCTTCAACTCCGCCCTCCGTGGGCGGACAAGCTTGTCACCAGTCAGTGCTTTGCTGCTCTCCTGTGCCTGCATGTCTGGGCCGCTGTTTGAGGAAGTCGGGATGGACTCGCTCGTTTGGAGTTTTGGTTGAGAGAAGCTTTTGCGATTCTGGTCATATTTATGCTGCGTGTTTCAAAGTGTGTTCCTCCACCTGTAATCTATCACCCGATCATAGTAGATCGGCTGAATCTATTATGTAAATTTGCAATCCCGCATCGCCAGCAATCAGCGCGAAAAGGAGAATGGCTGGGCTGAGAATGGCTTGACAAGTTAAAAAAATGCTTTCCTTTCTCTAGCCAGGAGAGCACTGTTGCCACTTAGTGGGTCGGTGGAATGGGTTGTAAACGTTCGGTGGCTCCAATAATTATATAAGAGATGTAAAAGGCTTAGATGCACAACCCACCGTCAAAAAAAAAAAATCGATGCCAAAAACGTGTAAACACGTTGTTGGCAGGGAACAGCTGGATTCTGAAAACGTGTTCATACGTTGTTGGCAGTGAATGTGTTAATTGTTTAATAGTTTTAATACAGTGGAGTTTTATGGCTGCTGCTGGGACATGGCTTTATTGGACACTGGCTACATGGACGAGACTTGTTGCCAAAACAAAACCATTGCTGATTTTGTTGTCATAGGATTTGTTGACTGTAAGCATTAAGCAACGCATTACAAACACCAGCCTTATTTTTCAAGTCATTTTCTCAGGGTCTGTTATGGATTTGGTCATTTTCATTATAACATACTTCTTATCCTCATGGCATGTTCTGTCCAAAATAGTTGTGCTGTATTTTTCTTAAATTTCACGCCTTTTACAGGAAAGTGCATCCCCACAGCAGCCACTACAACGCCATGATGCAGCAGCCTCTCCTGACCAACCAGATGCCAGCCCTCTCTGCTCCTCAGCCAGTCAACATTGGCGTAGCTCATGTCGTGTGGCCACAGCCGGCCAATAAAAGGAACAGACACAGTCACAACAGGTGAGATTCTGGACCTGTCTCATGTCTTTGTAGCTGCTCATGCTAATGGCCTGTTCCTTTATCGCAAAATAACTGATGTGGAGGCTAAATGACGTCACATCCGTTTTGTTAGGATTGCATTTGCAGAAAACTGGAGCTGGGAAGTTCACTGTTGCGAGTCAGCTCTTGGTCAGATCCAGTCGCTAGCCATTGGTAGCAATAACAGTTGATAACAAGGCATTTTGCGCATACAAACACTGCAGCCTCATGTCCACACAGATAGAAGTTAGGCAGTGCTGTGTGTACAGCTGATTTAATGAGACACAAACAAGACAGAAGTGCTAATAAACAGCATTTACTACGATTATAACAGCCATCTTGGATTTTTGAGGTCTGGGCTGCTGGGGCTCCTACGAGTTTGGAATGGGAAATACCAGCTCTGGTGACGTCACCGTCCCAGCTCATGAAGAATGCACGATAACTACCCACTTATTTTTCTGTTTATTCCATCAGCGATAGAGGTTACCATCCCTATTGAATGGTGCCAAATTTTTACCTGCATGTTCCCCCGACTCACATTCCCTGGAAAGTTGATGCCCGATGGCAACACATCATGACTGATTAATCTAGGGTCATTTCACTGTTTGGTGTATTTGATGAGTCCAGTTAGGTGAAATCATTAAGTGTGGTCTGACTGAAATAAGGACACAAGGGTCACTGTCAACATTGTTCTCTGCCATTTTATTTGCTTGATTGATCAACTATGTTCTTCCTGTTCCTCTCCATTTGAAGGAACTTGTCACACCCCGGCAATATCCACATATCCATGTGTCGGTCACCCAAGATTTCCGGCCCCGTTGGCCAGGCGGTGGCAGGAAGGCAGCAGCCTCGGAGGAAGGGCCCTCCGCAGAAAGGCAGGAAACAGGATGTCCCGCACACGGATGAAGAGGATGACGACGCGGAGGATGAAGAGAGCTGCTTCAAACAGGCGGTGCCAAACGGCAACACGCTGCCGGACACCGCCGGTCAGCAGCAGCGAGATGTGGCGGTCATAATGGGCGACACGCCAAGCCCCGCCCCCAGCGTGGTCAGCATCCTCAGCGAGCCCACAGATGGAGAGGAAGAGGCGGAGGACGAAGGCGGCCGGAGGTGCCACCTGAGAAAGTGAGTAACAATGAAGATATCTGGAATGAGAAGAGATGAAGGGGCCATACATTAGGGATATGAAGGAAAGTCGTAGAGAGTCGGGGTTCGAGGGGTGGCTATGGGGAGTGGCTAGGAGTATGTGGCTGGTGGACCATTTTGACCATGTTGAAAACGATTAGCCGTGTTGTAGAGTTACCCCCAAATGTTGCCTAAAGTGCCATAAGGCTGAATGGCCACACCACTGCGCCGTGGGCTTCAAGGTATTTGTGTCTGGGCAGACATGGATGTCGACTGCATCTTGACTTGTTGGCGGAGGCATACAACCGTGATGCAGTTCTTTCTTTCTTCCTTATTTTTTTTTTTTTAAATGAACAGGTGGCTTTTCCTTTCTTGCTGCTCAGTCCCACAGTCAGTGCAGTGTCGGTTGGACATCACTCAGTTGTCCCAGGACTTATTCCGAGTGCATCTGCCCACCCGACAGCCTTTTCTTCCCAGGAGAGATGGATCTGTGCGCCTCGGCAACTGTACAGTCCCTGACGTGCGTCAACATCTCCATCTCACATAAACAAAGAAAACTGTCCAGTTTACTGGCCATCTTGGTTTTGGCATTGGGAGTAAGGCCTGATGTCATATGTGGGAAATTAGTTTCACTAAGTTTTCATTGTGCTCAACAAGTTAGACCTATTTGAAGCGAGGAAAGAGATGGCGATATAGAAGAGAGTGCCTTTATCTATTTCCTAAGTGGCCTTTTTATTAATTTAAATCCCTTTTATTTAGGGAAAAATAGCATTTTGTCAGTGTTGGGGGGACTAACAATTGAAAATGACAATGCCAGATGGGTTTTGGCCTTTGTAATCTTAACATTATCCACATAAATAACCAAACTATTATGGTGTATCAGCGAAAATAATTGTTGTTTTTCATAGACTACTACATATTAGCTAGATATAGCAGTGAATTTAAGCTAACCTGGTAGCTAGCTACTGTTAGCATAATGTGTGCACAATGATGACAATTATCTCTGACCAGTGAGTAGTCTGCAGTGTTTTCACGTCACCTTTTGGTATCGCCTCAGCTCACTTGGAACCTCGGCGGAGGTGGTATTTAAAAAAGTGCCAGGTGTAGTACCTGGTACTTGTCCAATGGAAAACCAAAAAAGTAGAATTGGGTCGAGCTGGTACCTAGCAATGGAAAAGTGTGCCAACACAGGCACACTTAAGCAAGTTGTGAAGCCAGGCGGGAGATAATGGAGCCTGCAGAAAATTCCAGTGGGTTGTATTTTTGTTGTTGTTAACCTCAGCCATGTTGTCCTGTCGTTAGGTGCAAAAGGGAGTGTGTGTGTGAGGCGTGCAGGAACACCAGTGTGTCCATGGAGAGAGTTTGCTCCCTTAGCAGCCCTGACAGCAGCCTCAGCACCGGTTCCTCTGCCTCCAACTCGCTGCAGTCCAGCCCCTCTCTCTCACCATGCAAGAGACCCAACAGGTAGGCTAGTGCTTTGTCGGTGTGCGTTTCTGCCCAAAGTCTCCACAAATATATCAAACCTGCTTAAGTTGCATATGAATAGTTTAAGGGGGTTAGTTGAGGTTGTGGGAGCTGAGCTCTAGTTGGTGCTCAAAGGCGACATTCCATTGCACTGTCAGGCATCATTAGCCTGGTAAACCATCCGGTCACGTGAACTCACACTCTCTTTCATTCTGCTGGACCATCTGGCCTCCAGCTCCAGCTTTTTAATAGCAATCAACGCACTGTGCTTGGTGTTTTTTTAAACGCAGAGACGGGGCGCTTTCTAAAGTTGTAACGTTTTAGTGGAGTGCACCACCACTTTTTTGTAGGCCAAACAGTCACAACAAAGAAGAGACAGGGTTTATGTTAGGTTGGCAGCCAACAGTTTACTACAACAACTGTAATAATCAGAATGAAAATGAACAAAGGATAAACTGAAAACTTGGTAGTAATGGATAATTCCCAGAAAGTCTCTGAAACGTACTGGCTGTTTTGTAGGAGTTAATTGCTGTGTGTTAGTTGTACCCAAGTACTGTTAACTGATAGTGGCATATTGTGAGCACTCCTTTAAAGTCTGATTCTGTCCAGCATGTCGGAGGATGACGGCCACGAGAGCGGCTGTGACACGGTGGAGGGCTCCCCCACGTCCGACACGTCCACCTCCCCCCGCGGCAACAGTCCATACCGTTACCTCCACAACAGTAACCACAACACCCGCCCGCCCCTGGCCGCCATGGTGGCGCGACTGGCTGCTCCCGTGGCCCAGGGCAGGAGCCCCCGCGGCGTCAGGACCATGGTGGTTCCACCAATGAGAGTACAGAACAACAACAACACCCGGCGGCCAGAGGAGCGGGTTCAGAGAACTGGTCAGTGGCACTGTTGAGCCTTCTAGCAGGGAACAGCTGAGGTTTCTGTTTGTATGTGTCTTTTGTTTGTATATATATAATGGAGAGACTTAGTGTCTATTTTGGGATGTTTTACCATTTGTTTATTGGAGTTTGCCCTTATTAGCTAAGCCTGTTTTGTGTCTGTGTTTTTAAAGTGTATTTGTTCATTTTGGTTGAAGATTCATACTCCTTTGCCATAACAGTGCCTGTATTTCTCCACCTGTTAAGTGGACTGTCACCTGTGCTTTGGCGGTGTCTGCTTTGCAGGTCATGTGGAAGCAGGGGCTTACCGCCCTCTAGTGGGCCATAGAGGCTATAACAGGTGATCAAGAGACATCAGCAGTGAACTGGCCATGCTCTAATACCACAGAGATGCATCCTTACTAGGCAATGTTAGTGTTGTTGAAGAAGCCTCTTTTACAACTTTCCCTCTATCCAACCAATCCAAGCACAAGTTTACTTGAAGCAAAAGTTTCCAAGGAAGAAAAAGCTTTCTTTTTTACATTTCAAATGCAGATTGTGTTCATGTCCTTGCCTTATTATACATGGTTGGATTTGTTTCAACCAATATTTCTTAAAATATGTATAAATCTATAGGCTACATATTTTATAATTTGCCTATATCTAATCATGTAAGATTAAATGTCTCAAGTTAAAACTATATTTAACAATCTTACATATGCCAGGTGGTTCCTTGGAGCAGAGGCAAAGGTGGATGCATCTCTGTATTGGATCAAAGCATGTGGTTTTCTCTGCTGGTTCTTGCCACACAGCAAACTTGCCTTAAGTCACTGATCTCAGTTCAGTTTAAATTTCTCTATTTTCACCCAATGAGCATTTTATTAAGGGGGCAAGAGAATTTAAACTGATGTAGATCAGAGTTTAAGGATCAACGTTCCTCCTCAGGTGCCTTCTCTGAGTGCCAACAATCTAGTTTGATTCTCGTATCTTTCTTTTTCTCTAACCTTATGGATTTGATTACGGTAGATTGTTTTATGGAAAAAAGATTCCCAACCATTTTATTTGAAGGCAAGTTGAACGATTCCTTGATGGCAGCAGAAATGACTGTGATCATAACATGCTAAATTGTAATTCCTCTACTACACCACTAGCTCAAAACATTTAATCTGTAGTAGGTAATTTTCTTGTGTTCATTGAGTCAGATCCCTGGTAGGGGTGTTGCAATTTAGTTCTTGATAATTAATGTATATTGAACTTTGGCTGTGGATTTCTGGCAGTCCTCTCAGCTCTATTCAAACTGAACTTGGAGAGGGCCTATCATTTTAATTATTGCCAATGGCATTCGTAATGTTAACCCACCATGAATGTCCCATATCTGCAATTTTTACAAGCAAGAAAAGGATTAAATCGGACTAAATTACCACCTGTTTTGGCAAACTCACTGGCCATCTGGTAATAGCAATCCAGTTCTAATTGACATCACCATAACATAATAATAGGTTCCTCTATTATCGGCTGGCAGACTGTTGCAACACATGTAGACAGCGAGCTCAAATATCCTAATGGTGGTGCTGCATGGTGGAGACCGAGACGCATACAAAGCAGGAGAATAAAACAAATAAAATCCCATCTAAGATCAAAATCTCACAGCCCTATGTGTGCCAGCACTTTGGTCAGTAGGTCAGCTGTAGGCAGCCATCTAGATAAAGCCTTGTATCACGGCTAGTGGAGCATTTTATCCTGTGAAGGAAAATGATTGTTAGTAATACTGTAGTCTGTAGTGGAAATAAATGCTTGTTAGACCAACCAGATAAGTGAGCGTGCTCGCGCGCATGCATGCTGCACACACACACACACACACACACACACACACACACACACACACACACACACACACACACACACACACACACACACAGAAGTATAGATCACAATGTTTTATAGCTACGTAGGCTACTAGTAGGAATTTATGAATGATCCTTATGGAATAACACACGTAAAAAATAAACATTTCATGTCCTTCCCCAGCAAAACTACGGTAATCTATTTTGAGTGGAGCTTTTCTCTTTTTCAAATATTCCTGAAAAGTGACGACATGATCCCAGCCTGATAGTTCCACAAGAGTACAAAACCGCTGCCAGTGTAGGTTGTCCCATTCATTCTCATTCAGTTTATTGCTGTAGTCTTACTACGGGGCAACAGAGGAACCCTGACCCACTCAATGACATAAGAGCATTGTGGGTTGCTATAAATATCTACACTGCACTAGCCATGCTGCTGTATGGGCACCATATGTTTGTAGCCATGCTGGGGCCGGTAACCTGGGCTACCCACACTGCACTAGCCATGCTGCTGTATTGGGCACCATGTGTTTGGAGCCACGCTGGGGCCGGTAAGCTGGGCTCGGACCAGTCACATCATCTGCTGCTCATTAGTCCGCCTGCCTGGTCATCCTCTCTGTGCGAGGAAGAGCTGCTCGCGAGTCGCCACAGACAAGAGTGCTGCACCGCTTCTATTAGTAGTTGGTTTTGCAGTCATGGTCTTAAAGGGTCACAACAGCGGGCCAAATGTTCACTTCTCTTTACGTGCAGCATTATTGTGAAGTGTAGTGGATATAGTGGCTAAACTGATGTCAACTATTCACTATCAGCTCAACTTAATGTGGGTGCACACTACACGATGGTGACCACATTAGACCTCCACTAAGCTGTTGGACACAAATAGAAAATAGTGAATAAAAATAAGTATGTATATATATATATATATATACATATACATACATATACATATACATACATATATATATATATATACACACATACATATATATAAAGCTTTATTAATCGGTTTGAAAATGTTGCTCTTGGATGGCATCTTGATTAAACCTATTCAATTCTACATGGACTCATCATCATGAGGTTCTTCTTCATGCATTTCCACAAAGGCCACTGCTCGTATTCTGTATTTTCAGCCAAAGTATTCCCTATCTGATTCTACTTTTCCTCTGCATTGCATGTTTTTCTCTCTCTTCAGGTTGTTGTTTGAAGTTCTGTACAGTCATTGCCGTGTTTCACTATCTTTCAGTCTTGCAGGTCATGTGGGCTAAAACCTGACCTGCCAGTGTTGTAGTACTACACTCCAGGACTTGGACTCTGGACTCATTTTCAGGACTCGTGACTCGACTTGGACTTGAGCACTGATGACTTGGACTCGAGCATTCATGCATTCAAAAGTTGGAGCCGAGGACTCGGACTTGTTGATATATATACATTTTATTATATGCCCTAATAATTTGGCATAAGATATTGATAGCTATATTAGCAACGTGACATTATTATTATGTTTTTGCAAGGGCAGGCATGTGTGTTTCAACTACATGTGGATCCACACTCATGTTCAGTAACTCTCATCTCAGGTAATGGGGATTCGACTCGGACTCTTCTTTGGTGACTCTGACTCAAACACTGGGGACTCATACTTTAGCTCAGGAGGTAGAGCGGGTCGGCCAATGACGCAAGGGTTGGCGGTTCGATCCCCGCTCCCTCCCAGCTGCTGTCGTGGTGTCCTTGGGCAAGACACCTAACCCTCCTTGCTCCCGATGGTGTGTAGGCACCCTGCGTGGCAGCCTGCCGCCATCGGTGTATGAATGGGTGAATGTAGACTACCTACTGATTGTAAAGCGCTTTGGATAAAAGCGCTATATAAATGCAGGCCATTTACCATTCATACTTGAGATATAGTGACGACGTGACTACAACACCGAAAACTGCCATCTTATCTCAGTTATATTTGCGGTGTGTCTTTTCCCTCAGACTCATTTGTGTCTTCTCCTCTCTTCTCCCAGTCTCAGAGTCCTGGTCCCAGTCCAGAGGACGCTGCAGCATTGCCGGACAACAGAGCGCGCCTTCCTCCGTCCCCCTCCTCCCCTCCGTCCCCCTCCTGCCCCGCCACCAGAATGTGTTGGGGCAGCAGCAGCACCACCCTCTGGGCTTTGGACAGGTGTGTTCGGTTACTTTACTTTCTCTTTAGTGTGTGTGTGTGTGTGTGTGTGTGTGTGTGGTGCTTAGTAGTCTACAAAGAAGGTCCTTTTTTAACTCTTCCCCTGCCAGAGTATTGGAATAAACTCGAGTAAAGAGTTAATAAGCTTAAACAACACAGCCTGCAAAATCACTTGTGGGTAGCAAGAACATCTATTTGTAAATTGTCCTCTGAGAAAAGTCCCAAAGCCACTGGGCTATAGTTGGTGGGATGCCTGAGAAACAGCAGAAATGGACAGATGTGGAAAACAACCTTCTGTTACTGCAAAGTTGAACACGGAGTGATGCCGCTGTACGCTGCATAAAAGACAATGAGGCTAGCCTTAAAACGTCCAATTCCCCATTCAGCCCTGGGAATGTATTTGTTGTGGCCCATTGTGTACATGCATGTGCACATTCTCCATTACAAACTGTGTCAATGCAGATGAATTTGACATTTTGGGGAAAATGATTTCAGCCTGGTGTTGAGCGACCATAATGCAATTCTGTTCTCATGTCAGTCCCTGTTTCAAGGGCTCTGTTAAAATGTCTCCAGTCAAATGTTTGTTTGTCTTTTGCTTTGTCTACCCTTTTTATTCACATTCGAATGGCAGATTGAGCCTTTTAACAAACTGCTGAAAACCACCAAGACTGCAGCTTTAGCAGTGTGGGGAGACAGCGGGCCTCTAACGCCCTTTTGTGCTTCTTTCTCTCCTCTCTCTCTCAGGTGCAGTACGGTTCCAACCACAGCAGCAAAGAGTGGAACGGCAACTATGGCCCGCTGCGGCCCCACGCCTACATCCCGCCTACCGTTCACACGCACCCCTTCACGCACCTGTCCCACAGCAGCCCCACGCACTCCTCCGCCGGCCCCCACACCCAGGGCCTACCCACACACGCCCTGCTGCCCTACCCTGGCACGGGGCCCCTCCCCCCCGCCGGCGCCCACCACCCCCACCCCATCCTGCCCTCTCGCCCGCCTCCACCCCCTCTCCTCCAGCCCGGCTATGGCCTCTCCCATCCCCAGGGCGGCGCCATAGTTCACCAGGTGACCCTGGGCCTCGGTGGCCACCCCCACCACCCTGGACACCTGCCTCCCCACCCCCACCGCCTCCTGCCATCCCCAACCATCCACCCCCACCACCAGCCGGCCTACCACCCCCACCAGTTCAAGCCCCACTTCCCGGCACCCCTGCCGCCTCACCCCTACATGGCTTCGCCTGCTGCCTACACCGGCTTCCCCCTCAGCCCCACCAAGCTCAGCCACCACCACCAGTTCTCCTATATCTGAGGAGCCGCACGGGGCAGCAGCAGTACGTCCTGATGCGGAAGGGGAATGGGAAGTGGACCGGGGCCGGGACCTGGGCGGGCCGGGCCAGCAGCCGGGCGCAAAACGGACATTTTTGATGACGACGTGGAAAATATGGTATAAGAGAGGGAGCGTCGATAGCGATGTATAATAGGAGAATGAGAAAGGAAAACAAAAAAGTAATGACGCCGATGAAGATGATTTATTGTGATGGGAGGATAATGACATTTTATGGCCTCTGTCAACGACGTCTTGAGTCGCGCTTGTGTTTAATTGCCTCAGAAAGACTTTCCTGCGAAATCATAATGGTCGATGGGAGGAATGATGGGTTCAAAAAACGGCAAAGCTTTATAAGAGCGCTTTGCGATATATAATAGCGAACGAATTCACAAATGACGACGATTAGGAAATTTGAATTCAGAATGTGTCCTTTGCACATTACCTCCTGTCATTTGTTGTTTCTGTATTGTAAAGAATATCAAAATAATTTGAGGCTGGGATCTTTTGTTGTCGTCGTTGTCTTCGGGCTGTTCAGCCTCCCTTTATCTCTGTTGCCTTGTAGCACGTGCTAGCCCGTCAGATCCGCGTTCGTCAAGCCATCCCAGTCTGTATTAACCAGGATTTAACGTTCCTATGTGTTGTTTCGGGGCAGACCCACCGCTGCCCACATCTTCTAGTGCCTTAAAAAAAACGGAGTCTACGACGTTACTTCAGGAGTTTCTAGGATTGTAAATGTAAAATGGGCTTGCAGCACTTGAACTTCAGACTCGTTTGAACGCGATGGGCTTAGCGGAGAGATGCAAGGATTATGCTTGTGATTATCATTTTCATTTTTCGGCAAATGTTAGGACTTCGGCTTTCTAACTCAGAGTATGGATTTACTTTAGCTAGAGGCTGCACATTTAGGGCTTTGACTGAATGAGCTTTTATGTACATAAAGAGTGATTTGATATTTTGATAATCGATTTCTATTCACTATAGTACTTAATTCATAACAGTATTGTCACTGTTTACTGTAACTGCAATACAATCTAGATAGCCTCTGGGTTGCCGTGTTTATGTTTTGCATTTAGGCTATACTGCATTAATGCGTTATTATGTTTTAGATTCTTGGGAGTGGCATGGACTAAAAACAAACAAAGCGATTTAGACATTAGCCATTTTTACTTTCAAAAATGCTTTTCAGTGTTTGGAATAACAATTCACAGTACGGTATAATCGCTGGGCTATTGAGTGTTAGAGGTGTATTGATAACCGTTTTTGTTTGTTTTTCTTCAAATATCCGTGTGAGACAAACCTTTCTCCATGTGTTGAAGCTTGTCGTTTATCAGTTTCGATACATTCCTTCAGGGTTGATGCATAGCCTTGATTTTGTTTTTCTTTTGGTTTTGTGTTTTTTGATTCCTGGCGTGTGTTGTAATCCTTTTACCTGTTATATCAGCTGGTATTTTACTCCAATCAGCACCAAAGACTGTTCATTAATCATTTCTGAAGCATGGTCACTACTATTTCTCCTTTCACCTCCAGCATACTGTTGCAATTATCAACATATTGGAATATATTATGAGATCTCTATTTTAAAAACAAAAACAACTGAGGTTGAGGGTTTTATTTTTCTTAGCTTTGTTTGGCGAATTGTATTTGGAATGTATAGATAATACGCTGCTATGTACTGATTATCTGCCACTTCCGTAGCTGTGAATTTAGAGGACTAATCTCGTTCCCACCCTGCAATTCTTATGTTTGTATTGTAGTTCTGATGACTAGATACAATAGAAGTGGGTTTATTTTGATCATAGAGTATACTGAATGGTATTCATATATGCTAGTGCCTATGTATATTGGCTTTGTTGTTTTGAAGTGATTGTAAACTGCTGTAATGGAAGTATGAGTTATTTTGTTTTTTTCTTTTTTATCCTGTTGCTTTTTTGGTGTGTGTGCGTGCGTGTGTGTTTTTGTGCGTGTGCATTTAGCATCAGTATTTCATCTTGAAGCGTAGTTTGGGTTCACCGTTGGATTCTGTAACCGGTGTGTCGTCAACGACCGGCGTGTCTCGACACAGCTTTTGTTTTGCTTCCGTTATCGGACTGTATTTGCCACTCTTTGTACTGTACAACTAGTGCCTTCTTCAAACAAGTGGCTGGCAGATTACGTCTTGCGTTGATACCAAGCAGTTGGAAATTTGTAGACTAGCTCTTTCTGAGGGGATCAGCTCCTGCTTTCAGATCACAAAACCCCAAAGTTCTTTGTTTATTCGATAAAATTAGGTCTGAAAACAATCTCCGTTTTTCTTTTCTTTTACAGAATCCTAAGAAAGTACAAGTCAGGGAATGTTTTAATTATGCTCACCAAGAACACCGTGCAGTACTCGAACATAGGGCCTGAAATGGACACAAATGCAAAGCTTTATTCTCACACCGTGAATGTATTTGTGAAACTCAAAAGTGTCTTTTGCCTTTTGGTTTGCAGATGTGACACTGTAACCGTTTTTGTTGCATTTGTGACGGCTACACAGAGTTCTCTCTCTCGTGTTTCTTTGTTGGATCAGAATGTCTACAGGATTTGTTGTATGCAGCTATTACCATAGGTTGATATCTCACCATGTGTGTCAGACAGTGAGGAGTTATTTCAACAATGCTTTATCGACTGTCCTACTCAATGTTTAGTTCCAAAGTTGCCCCCTTCCTGATGCATCTACTCTATTGTATTACAATGTAATGGTTTTGCTATGTTGCTTAAGAAATGGGTGTATTTTGTGTACTCGTCTGATATGCTACTGTGTTGGCAAACCCTGATCCTTAGACAAAACAAGAGAGGTGCATGGGAGTTCAGCTTTTGGAGTGCCGCCTAGAATTACAATGGATAGAACAGATTCAATTCCTTTAAGAATGTTGATTTGAAAAGGGAAAAAAATACGTTTTGTCCATTTTAATTGTGAGGTGTGTGGCATTTCTTGTCGATTCCCATGTCTTTTCTCTTTGTTTTTTCCCCCATCAGCTCAGCACCTGTGATGAGATGTCCACACGTTGCCACACTAAACCCTAATCCCCCCCACACCACCACCAATTTGGGTTGATTGCTTTGGATCTCAGCAGAACTAATCCCGCCCCCCACAGCCTTATACGGAGAGTTGCATCATCAAAGTCACTAGAGGGTCAGACAGTCCCAGATACAATGAGCACATGTTGGCCAGCAGCCTGAAGTTTAACAAAGCTTGGCCTGAGGACTATTCCTCAAGAAAGTGAGAGAAAATTGACCCTTTACTCACATAGTGCCTTCATTAGGCTGTATGGACTGATCCCTCATAAGAAACATCAATACTGCTATGATATGGCAATACCAAGAGTCAGGTCCATGTAAATAAAGCTGTTTTGATTCAGGTCTCCACATGACACAAATCCTAATGTTTTGATGAGCATGGGTCTCAACATCTCATTTGGGTACTGGGCTGAAAAACATAAATTAAATTCATATGACACCTGTTAGGTAGAACTCGTACCACGCCTTTATAATTATCGGGTTGACATTTAATATATTTAGACACAAATATGTAGACGTGATTGCTCAATTTAAAACTGTTACTGTTCTAAATGTGTGTAGATTGTGTGGCTTTATGATTTTTTGTTGTTTTGATTTTACTTAAATGCTACACTAGTTTTGACAATGTAGCAACTGCACTGTGCAATATACAACAATATGAGGATTGGGAAAATGATTATTGTTTTGGATGTAATGTGTGTCTTACCAGTTTGCGGTCGTTTTCTTTTCCCCCTCTAGTTCTCAGTGAGTTTCAATGTGACCAAGCCTTACGTACTTTGTCACAAAAAGCGGGTTCCTTCTTGGTGACTCTTATTGGTGAGTGTCAAATTAGAATTGATGGTGTACTATCATGTCAAGATTCACTTTGAATTAAAAAAAAGTATCTTTTGCTTCAGTCAGTGATGCTTGTTGTCTTTTTCTGGTGTAGGAGGAAGGATTTCTTCCACCAATTTCAGTTTTTGGCTAGGAAAATCAGGATGACAAGCAGCCTTTTATATTAGCTGCCGAAGTAAGTCTGAAATTTAAACCGTTTAACCTATGAATTAGAAGTACAGTGTTTACCAATGTAGGGCCCACTACAAATGATGAGCTTACTACTGTATTATTTAATAGACAATGAGCAGACTGTGGCTGCGCCCTCAGCTCCCCCACCAGGGGTCGCCTGGCTCCTGCTGTAGTTGTATCTGCCAGATCAGAGATCATACATTTTACAGCAAAGCAGCGCTGGCGCCGCATCACCTTGATATTTGGTTTTCTGATGAATGATGATGCAATGGGCTTGACGGTAAAAGGGACGTGAAGGACAGCGTGATTTATGCCGTCCCAAATGTGCGCCCTTCAGCGCTATATGTATGGATGAAGCGGGCCGTTGTGGCCAGTCTGTTCCTGTGATTTTTCCCATCATGACACCACAGAAGCAGCATGCTGCTCAGTATCCTGGATTCCTGGCAGAAGCTGCGTCAAGCTAGCCGGAGTTAACCCGAACAAGACCAGAAGCTAGGCAAATTCACCTTCAAAATAAAAGCGATACCTTCAGTTGTAGCTACTATCTATGAGTGATAGGCTACCTACTTTAGATGTGAAATAAATAAATGTTACGTTGTGGATGATTTGAACAAGAAACTACCAATGCAAGCAGCAGGTTGAAATTTCAATTCTACAAACATTTGTTAGTGTCGGGTTCTTCCATCTTCGGACATAAGTAGGAATATCCAGGCACTCCAGAAACTTCATTGGCTTTGTGACGTGCGAGTAGGCCTATTGCCAATCTGAACTGAGAAATGAATAATCAAGGGTCATGTCAGGGGGGTTTGCTTAATAGCCTGTTAGCTAACTCCTCTTTAGCAACATGCTGCCCTTCCAAGCTCACGAGGACATTGGACAAATTGATTGATTTTTTTTTTATTCATATAGGCAGAGAGAGAGGAGTTCATTCGTTGACCCCCCCCCCCCCCCCCCCCCCCAAAAGCAGCTCTGCCTCCAAGTTAAACGTGCACACTCACAGCCTCACAGCACTCCAATCCTCAAACTACACATCCTGGCAACGTGGACGCTTTTATTTTGAAGCCGAAGCTAGCTCTGTGTGAGTGTGTGTTGACGCAGCTCCGACTCCCAGTAGAGAGCATCTCAGTGGTAGAGATGGAGAGCACCTTACGGTCGCAGTAGGGACTTCACACCTCACGCAAACAAACACACACACGGGCAGAGAGACGCTCGAACGAGAGAAAGCCCTGCCTGTGTTGAGCTGACAGGCAGCCTCCCTCTCGGCATGCAGGCTCATGGAGAGGAGGAGAGCACCGGGGCCAGGTTGATCGGATGCCTTTCACCACAGCAGCGCCGTTAGATGATTCCCATTCAGGATTAACTGCTTGACCCAATGGCTCCCCAACATGCGCTCCTCTCCAGCAGCGGCAGCGGCCCCGGGGACGGCGGCGGGATACGCGCTTTCTCCCCGACGGCATGGCTCCCGGACGCCGGGGGGATGGTGTCCGTCAGCTCGCCGAGAAACGGGCAGAGGACGCGGGCGCTGGATGGGAGGCTGGCCCGGTGGTGTCTGAGCATCGGCACGGTGCTGATGGTGGTGATGCAGTGCTCCTTAGCCGCTGAAGGTAAGACACCTCTGAATGCCGCTGTGTGCTGTTATGCAACCTGTAAGAGTGGCCCTAATGCCCGGGTTACTTCATCTGCAGTTCACCAACAGTATGATGAAAGCAGTGATCAGATTGTAGGCTACATTAGAGAAATTACCCTCATTCCCATATTGTTTGGTTCATGCTGTTATATTATTAACATAACAGCATGAACCTAATGCTGCCCATTCTTTCTGTTCTAAATACTGGACCATTTACTGGACATGATACCATCTTCTTACTACTAATACAATTGAAGAGCCGATAGTGCACAGTTGCTCATGGCCACAGTTGCACATTTGCCCAGCTGTGATTTGCCCAACTGTGATGTCACTCTGGCAGTTGTGATGTCATCAGTGATGTCACTCGAACAACTGTGATTGAAGGGCTGATCTAATAATAATAATCTTACTAATATAATTGGGCAAAAATTGGCGCAGCGCACAATTGCACAACTGTGATGTCACTCGGGCAACTGTGATGTCATCATTAGTGATGTCACTCAAGCAGTTGTGATGCCATTAGTGATGTCATAAACCCTTCCAGGGTGTTGCTCAATGGTGATGTCACTTGGGCAGTTGTGATGTAATCAGTGATGTCACTCACCCATGGCGCATCATCTCCAGAGTCGCCATCCTATAGAATCGATTGGGCGCAGCGTGTGAAATTTATAGTATGTGATAATGATAACTAATAAGAAAAGATAAGATTCATATGTGCATCTGGAGCTGTTTTGGTGCTGAATGTTGTGGGTTTGCTTCAGACACAGGCAGGCTGTATAATTTTTTCACTTGGCTGACTAGATTGGCTTAAGTGTATTTTAAACCGGTGGTAGGCTATTTCTCATAGGACATCTCTTTAGTCTCACACAGGCCCTTAACTCACGTCACGTCCCCAGAGCGCAGTGCTGCTGTCGGTGTTGTGTTGCTCCGCTGTGTGCTGCGCCTTGTGCCTTGTGGCCACATCTACAACAGAGGAACAGGCACAGTGGCCGCTTCCATGTGTGGTGTAGACATGCCTTTGCATTAAGATGCAGAGGAAACTTTGTATTCAGTCCATTCATGCGTTGAGCCTGGAGGTCGTCAACCTTCCACAGATCCATAGGGAAGATGGTTCATATAGCACAGACAAATAATTGATAATCTCTTCCGTGCCTGCTGGAGGAAAACACAAAAATAGCAACAAGGAGACATTTACATGTTTTATTAACTGAGACAGGACTTCCTGCTTTGACTTGGAGCTTTTCTTCGAAGCATCAAAGTTGACTGAAATTCAACAAACCAGCACAATATTAAAAAACATCAACATTCACATTTTAATAATGCACATGATCTTAATAGCCTATTTTAAAAATAGCCTAATTATAGCATACTGGTATAATAATAATAGTAATAGTAATAATAATAATAATAATGATAATAATAGCCCAAAAGTTCATCCATTTTAATTTTATGTGCAACTTCATAATTATGTTGTATATTTATATAGATCAGAAACAGGTTTTTAGTTAAGGCACACATTTCAGTCAATTATTCAATTAGTATGCTTTAGTTATGCATTCTAAAAGCATTCAAAGTTGTTTGGCTGGGTACACAAAAGCGGCTCTGCCCCAGCCGACCTCCAGGTGTTGCTGTTTTTCATTTGTATTTTCATGTCGAGTCCAAACATCATCGATGTATAAAAAACCCGGGTGGAAATTTTGACTGTGTTCCTCTCATGGCCGGTCGGAAACTCATTCTGATTTGATGGAATCTTTTTTGTAGACTATATAGAAATATAGAAAACAAATGGATTTCAAGAAGAGTCACTCGAAAACCTGTGAATTGCGACAATCTTAAATGTATGTGTGTGTGTGTGTGTGTGTGTGTGTGTGTGTGTGTGTGTGTGTGTGTGTGTGTGTGTGTGTGTGTGTGTGTGTGTGTGTGTTGTACCCAACTAAATCATATCTAGACACAGTTACAGGTTCATGCCAAATGTAAAGGGGGAAAAAGCTGTATTTTGTTCTCACAGTAAAAAGCAAATCTCTGCTTGGTTTCAAAGTGTTCATTCTGTGTAAGCAGGTTGTACACATGCAGCGTGGACTTTCCCTTGGAAGAATGTTACATTCTGATAACTGTCACATTCAAGTTGTATTTCATACAGTACACCATTATACCCCAAAGTTTTCCACCAGGTTTTCAATGGTAAAAGTGAAAGAACCCCGGCAGCGACCCCTTGAGGCCGACACATGTTCTCTGGCTTGGGAACTGCACTGGCTGTCTGTCTGATTGGCCAGCTGCTGCTTGTTTGACTCCCTCACTGGTGAGTTGTTTGACTGGCTTGACGGATGGCTCACTCACTGGCTGTGGCTGCTCACTTGGCTGGCTGCTGGACTGATCTGCTCAATGATCTGCTCAATGCTTGCCTTGGTGGTGTGATGATGTATTTTCTGGCTAACTGGCTGGCTAGTCGGCAGAGCAATAGCTGAACAGCCATGTGACATATCTTGGCCCCAGAAGTGAGTTTCCCATTCATTTTCTCCATATAGACATTTTGAAAAATCCTTATATAACTAGTTTTAAGGCTGGAACCAAGCCAACCGTGACCTGCTGAATCGTGAGTGACCGTAAAACATTTTAACCTGGCAAGCCAGCTGAATTTGGAGCAAAAACAAAAAATAACAACGGGGGTTTGGCAGCTGGATTGATTTTTTTTTTAATTATTTTAATCATATTTATTTTTTATTTTTTTGTTTTTGCTCGAAGTGAAATGTTTTATGGTCACTCACGATTCAGTAGGTTACGGGTCCACTCGGGTCCAGAGAGTCAGACTGAGACATTCACTTAGCGCCGCCTTGCCACGTTCTCTTATTAGGTTTTTAAATTGGAAAATAATGCAATACTGGCTCCTCCTGCTACCACACACCACTGCTCCCCAGGGTGTTATTTGAGGCCAACAACCCTTGATAAGCACAAATTGAGTATAAATTTAATAGTGAATATAGAATTAGAGAAAATAGGATCTCCGACGTATAAGGGGAAAACGCCAATTTATCTGCCCATCGTCCCTGTTAAATCCGAGCAAATCGCCCACTCACTCTCAACATCTCTTTACCGTAATATCATGCGGCTGTGCCACTTAAAAGCAAGCTTTCTATAGGCTATGGCTTGGGGAGATTGGACTGTACTCTTACTTACCTGACTACTCGAGCATTCATCTATTTCAAAATGCCTGTTGTATCTTTGCTTTCTATTTCCTCCATTCATAAAAATACAGATTTTTGGGAGGCTGGTGACTAGCTGGTGGTCAAAGGTGTGTGTGTGTGTGTGTGTGTGTGTGTGTGTGTGTGTGTGTGTGTGTGTGTGTGTGTGTGTGTGTGTGTGTGTGTGTGTGTGTGTGTGTGTGTGTGTGTGTGTGTGTTGGTGTTTTCTTTAATAGGTCTACAGAGATTCTCATCCTCCGTCAATAGCGGAGATCTACTAGGCCGTGTTACCATGGGAACAGATCTGCAGCCAGTACGTTTCTCACTGTGCGTCTGTGTTTGTCAGTCAGGGATTGAAATAACATCTGAGTAAGTGCCAGGTTAGAGTCTATTGCCCAATAATCAGCGTCAGATGGCACACGGTTTGAGATGAAAGCGTGAGACAAGTCAGAGCTGAACTCAGCCTTCCGCTTTCAGCTCCTGGGCAGGCTGCGCTCCCGTTCTGGTCAAGCCTGAAGCCGCTCGGCACATACTGCTGCAATTACATGTGTTGCTGTTTCACCCTTCTTTGGACTTCTTCTTTGTTCTTCTTTGTACTCGTTATATCTTTGTGCCAACGTTTCTCTCTGGTGCGCAGGGTAAAACCCACAGAGGCGTAGCGGTTCCTCTAGTTATTTCATAATAATAATAATAATTTATTTATTTTATATAGCGCTTTTCAGAACCCAAAGACGTATTTAGATGAACAGGCAGTGTGCAGAAAGTGCTCAGGGTATTTAGATGAACAGGCAGTCTGCAGAAGGTGCTCAGGGTATGTAGATGAACAGGCAGTGTGCAGAAGGTGCTCAGGGTATTTAGATGAACAGGCAGTCTGCAGAAGGTGCTCAGGGTATGTAGATGAACAGGCAGTGTGCAGAAGGTGCTCAGGGTATGTAGATGAACAGGCAGTCTGCAGAAGGTGCTCAGGGTATTTAGATGAACAGGCAGTCTGCAGAAGGTGCTCAGGGTATTTAGATGAACAGGCAGTGTGCAGAAGGTGCTCAGAGTATTTAGATGAACAGGCAGTGTGCAGAAGGTGCTCAGAGTATTTAGATGAACAGGCAGTCTGCAGAAGGTGCTCAGGGTATTTAGATGAACAGGCAGTGTGCAGAAGGTGCTCAGAGTATTTAGATGAACAGGCAGTGTGCAGAAGGTGCTCAGAGTATTTAGATGAACAGGCAGTCTGCAGAAGGTGCTCAGAGTATTTAGATGAACAGGCAGTGTGCAGAAGGTGCTCAGGGTATGTAGATGAACAGGCAGTCTGCAGAAGGTGCTCAGGGTATTTAGATGAACAGGCAGTCTGCAGAAGGTGCTCAGGGTATTTAGATGAACAGGCAGTGTGCAGAAGGTGCTCAGAGTATTTAGATGAACAGGCAGTGTGCAGAAGGTGCTCAGGGTATGTAGATGAACAGGCAGTCTGCAGAAGGTGCTCAGGGTATGTAGATGAACAGGCAGTCTGCAGAAGGTGCTCAGGGTATTTAGATGAACAGGCAGTCTGCAGAAGGTGCTCAGGGTATTTAGATGAACAGGCAGTGTGCAGAAGGTGCTCAGAGTATTTAGATGAACAGGCAGTCTGCAGAAGGTGCTCAGGGTATTTAGATGAACAGGCAGTCTGCAGAAGGTGCTCAGGGTATTTAGATGAACAGGCAGTCTGCAGAAGGTGCTCAGGGTATTTAGATGAACAGGCAGTCTGCAGAAGGTGCTCAGAGTATTTAGATGAACAGGCAGTCTGCAGAAGGTGCTCAGGGGAATAAGATTAACAGCAACTGAGATTGGGCGGTGGCCAGTGACTAATTTGTTCACATTTAACAAGGCGATGTGGTGGGATGGTAGATTGTCTTTTCGTCTCATCAATCTATAATTAACAAAATGAGATTAATTTGAGCAATTCCAACAAGAGGGATGCTGCCCTACATTGTCCCTGTTTAAATTCCTAACTCTTACTTTCTATGGGTAAATAGCCTGATAGTGTAGTTTAAATGTTTTATTTGGAAATTTGCTTCACAAGAGTCATATCTCAGACACCGCTGACCTGATTTGAATGAAAGCAGAGGGAAGCTGCATTTTGGCACTGTGTGCTGGCATTACAGTAATTAGGCCTACATTAATTACAGTAACTAGGAATCGAGCGCGCGCTTCTAGAGTGGAGTCTCCGGGGACGATGCGCCATGGGCGCACCTTTTGGAGGGTGGTGACTAAACTCATGTCAACGCATGCCACGTCATCATCATCAGTGCGTATGACTTCACTTGACGATTGTGGGTCATGACATAAGTTAACATCATCAGTGGTTCACTGGTTATGGCAAAATCCTTAATGCAAAGTGCATAGCAAAGTGAGAAATTCTAGTATCATGACAACCCTACGTCTGGCCTCATATTTCAAAGAAAGGAAGAGGGGCCCCTCGCTGAGGCTGAATTTAAATGTTTAAATATGATTGCAAGGCAAGGGGGGGGGGTGTACAACTACAGCTCACTTTCTTTCAAAACCAGGACTGGCATTACGCTTTTGTTTTATGCATGCTCCCTCAGACGATGGCACACACACACGCATGCACGCACGCGCACGCACACACACACACACACGCACACGCACGCACACACACACACACACGCACGCACGCATGCACGCACACGCAGTCGCGCACACACGCACACGCACGCACACACACACACACACACGCACGCACACACACACCTCTTCAGGGAGCTTGATTAGAGTTGGGGGGTGATATGCATCACTGTTATGTCTGGATTGATTGGCCAATGAAAGCTTATCAGGAAACAGAATTGTGAAATATTCCACCTCTGGACTTTCACCTGGATGATGCAACAAATATTTTCTTTCTCAGAGCTTGCTGAACCCTGAGAGGCGGACTTTATATATGAGCATTTTTAGTGGATTTGCTCCCACATAATTGTAGTGAAGGGCTGCGGTGCACTTAAGCACCCAGCTGCTGTTTTATGCATGTCACCCCAAATGGAGGCTGTCGGCTGTAATACCTCGGCACACCGTGACGCGGGCTGACAGACGCCAGCATTTCAACCTGCTGCATTTTGATGTCGGCTTTCGACAGAAACGCTCACTCACGCACCATCAGCTCGCCGCTTTAGAAACCCTGACAAATTGAATGAGCCACAATGCACGCTCCACCGTGTTCTCCTCAGTGGTGCACGCTCCACCGTGTTCTCCTCAGTGGTGCACGCTCCACCGTGTTCTCCTCAGTGGTGCACGCTCCACCGTGTTCTCCTCAGTGGTGAAGTAAATCACATTTGGAAGATCCAATCCCAAACCCTAAGTCACTGTTCACTTCTGCTTTATTTCTTTTGTATCAACGCATGTCTCTTTAGATGTATTACGAGAGGAGGTTCACCAAAACAACACAGTGCAGCAGCAAACTATAGTCGCATTAAGCCGCAGCAGTATTGATCCATACTAGTGTCATAGAAGACTACATTTAAATAACAATAAATAGGATATATTACAGTATACTTTGCCTGCCTGTGACCCTGTGTGTTCCTGCCTAAATGATCACCCTGTTTGCCTGAGCTTGGCTTTTAAATGACGTTTGAGACATTGTGGGGTGTAAACTATTTGTTGTGGGTTGTGGCCAGCCAGCACCCAGCAGTGACCTGCTTGTGGCTATCAAGAGCCCTTTTCAGACATGCATTGAACTCCTGAAGATATCCAGACGTTACTCGTATGTATGAACACATGTTGTCTGTTGTGAGCCCACAGCCGCACAAATGGATCTTAACCACCCAAGCAATGTATGTGTTGTTGACATAGTGACATAGTGTGCTGCAGGAATCGCAGTGTTTATGCTAGACACTAAAGACTTTTAATTAAATGTTTCAAAGTAGACTACATCAGAGATATATTTCAGAAAGCAATTCTCCACTCCATGAAAAAACCTTAACGTGGGGTGGCGATGTGCCAAAAAGTGAGCGTCTGTTTACACGTGGCCCAAAAGCCCTCAGTCAAATAGCGGTCGCACTGACGATAATCGTGGCATTCAAAGTGGCATTCACGTCATATCTGACTAGTTTTCAGTTGGCTAAGGTGAGGCTAGCGGCTACAGAGTAGCAAAGTCAACAACAGACTAAAGCAATAACACCTGCGGGCCACACCGCATACCTCTACCTGTGCGTGACGGCTACCTCGCTGAACTGTTGCGGTTCGCACGCCAGTGGTGTCCACACAGACTGCATAGCTGCTGCTGCGGTGCTGCTTAGACCGTACCAGGCCAGAGCCGAGCGGAGAAAACTAACGCTACTGTTTATTTTCACTGAGAACCGCGTGCGTCATGCGGAAAAAATAGGTGACATGCGTAAGAACAGGCATAAGAAAAGAAAGAACAGTCAAGTGTTGTTTTTTCTTTAAATTGCCAATTTCCATACCTGCTATACCTCAACCCAAGGCTAGATGACAGCTCGTCAAGATGAGTAGCAGGTGTTGGGCGGGAACTTGACCGACTGAGGGGGTGGCGGGCAAGACTAAAAATACACTTCCTGCCTGAAGATGAAAAGTTGCATATCACAGCTTTAATTCACGTACATTTTTCTCCCTGAATCATCGCAGCTTTTCCACTCCTGTAACGTTATTTTTTTTCTTTTATCTGAAAAGTGGCGGTGATGAGAGGGGCGCAGAGGAGGGATGGTACAGCCCAGAGGATCCCGTCAGGAATCGATCGCAGGCCAAAAGAGCCTGCATGCGGTCCCGGAGGACGCTCATGTTGGCAGCATCATAAGGAGCGGAAGCTTGTTTACCATCACTCTGCTCTGCGCTCTGACCGCTGGAGCTCCTCACACTGAGAGCAAAAACACACAGAGGAGTTGATGGAAGGCAGGCTGCTACATACAGCTAAGCATCACAACACACCTGTGGAGGATGTGACTGGAGGCGGTGGAGACTGACCGGACAAAATCACATAAATATGATGGGCTGCGAGCAACAAAGGTGTTATCATGATAAAATACGCTGGTGATAATATTTGGAAAAATTGTCCACCTCCGTTGACACATTTTCCCCCTTGAATTTAATAAATGTGTTCTTCACTTACACAGAACTGATGTGTGTGCCTGGGTCTTTTTTTTATGTATTCTATATTAGCACTTCGAACAATGTGATCAATAATAGTTCAAAAGAAAAATCTCAATAGGACTACTAGGCCCTTCTACAGGTGCTTCTGAGTTATGGCCTTTTGAAATTTGACACATGGGGTTCTGGCCTTGCCTGCCTGAGTAGTGGGGGGCCATAGTGTTGTTGCTCTGGGCCTTTTCATTGGGACATTTGGGACATACGGTAACAGTGTGACGGATGGATGGACAAATGGACCAAGACTGATGCATACGGTACTACCTGGCACCACCCTCACCCCTCTGACTGTTCTCTACAATCCAGACTGGCAGCACCCTCACCCCTCTGACTATTCTCTACAGTCCAGACTGGCAGCACCCTCACCCCTCTGACTGTTCTCTACAGTCCAGACTGGCAGCACCCTCACCCCTCTGACTATTCTCTACAGTCCAGACTGGCAGCACCCTCACCCCTCTGACTGTTCTCTACAGTCCAGACTGGCAGCACCCTCACCCCTCTGACTGTTCTCTACAGTCCAGACTGGCAGCACCCTCACCCCTCTGACTGTTCTCTACAGTCCAGACTGGCAGCACCCTCACCCCTCTGACTGTTCTCTATGCAGTCCAGACTGGCAGCACCCTCACCCCTCTGACTGTTCTCTACAGTCCAGACTGGCAGCACCCTCACCCCTCTGACTGTTCTCTACAGTCCAGACTGGCAGCACCCTCACCCCTCTGACTGTTCTCTACAGTCCAGACTGGCAGCACCCTCACCCCTCTGACTGTTCTCTACAGTCCAGACTGGCAGCACCCTCACCCCTCTGACTGTTCTCTACAGTCCAGACTGGCAGCACCCTCACTCCTCTGACTGTTCTCTACAGTCCAGACTGGCAGCACCCTCACCCCTCTGACTGTTCTCTACAGTCCAGACTGGCAGCACCCTCACTCCTCTGACTGTTCTCTACAGTCCAGACTGGCAGCAGCCTCACCCCTCTGACTGTTCTCTATACAGTCCAGACTGGCAGCACCCTCACCCCTCTGACTGTTCTCTACACAGTCCAGACTGGCAGCACCCTCACCCCTCTGACTGTTCTCTACAGTCCAGACTGGCAGCACCCTCACCCCTCTGACTGTTCTCTACACAGTCCAGACTGGCAGCACCCTCACCCCTCTGACTGTTCTCTATGCAGTCCAGACTGGCAGCACCCTCACCCCTCTGACTGTTCTCTACACAGTCCAGACTGGCAGCACCCTCACCCCTCTGACTGTTCTCTACAGTCCAGACTGGCACCACCCTCACCCCTCTGACTGTTGCCAGGCAGAAAAACAGAGGAGCATCTCTTTCTATTAGGAAGCACCGTGGAACTGGAATGACTTGAGTGGCACCAGACTGTTACAGCTCTGCTACCAACAAGCCAGCTAACCCGGCTAAGGGTTAGCTAAGGGTCACACTGTTTTCACAAGCACCCTCACATGCACGCACATGCACACACACACACACACACACACACACACACACACAGACACACACACACACGCACACACGCACACACACACAACCACACACACACAACCAAATACACACACACACACATTCAACCCACTGCTCTCAGTTTCATTAGAGTAACAGACAGCTCCTTTCTACTGCACTCTGGAGTTAATCATCTATTTCTAGAATGTGTGTGTGTGTGTGTGTGTGTGTGTGTGTGTGTGTGTGTGTGTGTGTGTGTGTGTGTGTGTGTGTGTTTCTATGAGCGAGCGAGATTGAGACTCAGAGACAGAGCGACAGGGCGCATGACAGCCAGCATGAAAGATAGATGGAGGGAGAGGGAGAGAGAGAGAGCACACGATCGTAAATATTTCCCTAACTTGTACATTAAATGCATTATGCATGGCGGGGTCCCTGTTACAAATCATATGGGTCGGCAGAATCTCTTTTGGATAATTTGATTTGATAATCCCAATTAGCCACAGCTCTTATGTGTTTTCCCGTTAGAGTCTGTGGGGAATTGTAAGAGGGTTGCATGTTCCCTCTCCGGTTGGATCGCCTAATGTGATGTTTGCAGTGCGTTCGCTGAGGTTAATTACTCTCTGTCTCATGTGACAAGTGCTTTGATGTACAAAGTGTCTTCACATGTGAACACGTCTCATGTTCAAGGTGTATTCATGTGTGCAGAGTACACAATATGCAGCCTGTTTTGTGTCTGGGGTGTGTGTGTGTGTGTGTGTGTGTGTGTGTGTGTGTGTGTGTGTGTGTGTGTGTGTGTGTGTGTGTGTGTGTGTGTGTGTGTGTGTGTGTGTGTGTGTGTGTGTGTGTGTACGATCAAAAGAAGTTAAGAGCAAACAAAGGACTAGTGAATGGCAGAAGAGATTCTTTGATGCCACTTAAAAGCAAGCTTTCTATAGGCTATGGCTTGGGGAGATTGGACTGTACTCTTACTTACCTGACTACTCGAGCATTCCTGTTGTATCTTTGCTTTCTATTCCCTCCATTCATAAAAATACAGATTTTTGGGAGGCTGGTGACTAGCTGGTGGTCAAAGGTCTGCATGTGTTGTGTGTGTGTGTGTGTGTGTGTGTGTGTGTGTGTGTGTGTGTGTGTGTGTGTGTGTGTGTGTGTGTGTGTGTGTGTGTGTGTGTGTGTGTGTGTGTGCGGTACAGCATGTAGCCTAGTGGCAGTGCGGAGTGTGTGTCTGCAGCACACACAGCTTGCAACCTCTCAGATGTCTCAGAAATGCTGCACTTAGGGCTGGGCAATTTATCAATATTATATCGATATGTGATGTGAGATGTGAGATTAGATATCGTCTTAGTTTTTGGATATCATAACATCATGATATGGCGTAAGTGTTGTCTTTGTCTACAGTAAAGTGATGTCATTTTCTGAACTTACCAGACTGTTCTAGCTGTTCTATTATTTGCCTTTACCCACTGTCATTCTATCCACATTGCTGATGAGGGTTTATCAAAAATCTCATTGTGTAAATATTTTGTGAAAGCACCAATCATCCCTACAATATCGTCAGGATATCCATTGAGGTATTATTTGGTCAAAAATATTGTGGCATTTGATTTGATCCATATCATGCAGCCCTACCTCACTTAGTTACTGCGTGTGTGCTCTCTGTTCTGTGTATCTAGCTTCAGGGTGTGTGTGTGTGTGTGTGTGTGTGTGTGTGTGTGTGTGTGTGTGTGTGTGTGTGTGTGTGTCTGTGTGTGTGTGTGTGTGTGTGTGTGTGTGTGTGTGTGTGTGTGTGTGTGTGTGTGTGTGTGTGTGTGTGTGTGTGTGTGTGTGTACGATCAAAAGAAGTTAAGAGCAAACAAAGGACTAGTAAATGGCAGAAGAGATTCTTTGATGCTATTAGGGTGCTCAGGTGCTGATGCTATTATTTCTTCATGTTTTCCCTATACGTCAGTCTGACTCTGCCGTCGTCATCACGACTCTCTGTTCCTGGTGGCTCAGCTGATGACCTGTCCTCTAAATTCAATCCGGAGAGACTAAATTGAAGGGCGGCGGATGACAAACCGTATTACCTCCACTGAGGAGGTTTTGTTTTCACCTGTGCGTTTGTCTGTCTGTCTGTCTGTCAGCAGCAGATCTCAAAAACTGGATTTCTCCTGAAGTTTTGCGAACAGATCGGCCTTGGGCCAAGGAACATGCCATTAGATTGATCTCGGATTTCCACCATTAGATGAGTCTAGTGTTTTCTTTAACCATATGAAACCAACTAATGGAAATATAGACTCCATTCCAAATCCTAAGGGTGTGTTTGTCAAGAAATCAATTTTGGGGAGTGGTTCAGTGTTGGCGGAGGTGTGTGCTCGCTAGTAGCATGATCGAATTTACAGGAACGAATAGACCCCATCGTGCAATATTTGTTTAATCGTGTAGAAGGCCAGGAGGAGGAAGGAGAGCAGAAGTCACACAAGCAGGGAACAGCTTCATTGCGGGCAGCAGCATGGTGCTGCAGGTTCCCAGAACACAGGGAGAGATCTGATTGATTAAATATAAATTGAGGAAATCGGGGCACAGAACACTAAATCTAGAAGGAGTCTCATCACCTATTTATAGGAATAAAACCATAGCACATTAGTCTTGTTACCTTTTTATATATAACCCCTGCTGTCCTCCTGAGTCTTTGTACAATCAGACTGATTATTGAGTGCGTCTTCAAAAGTCTCGCCATAATAACGGACGGTGCTCCGGCAGCCCCCCTGTCTCCGAGGTGCGTTTTCCTTTTTATGCCTCTGCCGACGACAGCCATGGCCGGAGGCATTATGTTTTCGGGCTGTCTGTCCGTCTGTACGTCCGTCCATCCGATGCTCGTTAACATGATATCTCTGAAACACCTTGACGGTGTTTCTTCAAATTTGGCTCAAACGTCCACTTGGACTCAAGGGTGAACTGATTAGATTTTGGACAGTCGGGGTTGGAGGGGTAGGTAGGGGAGTGGCTGGGGGATGTGGGTGTTTTAGGGGGAGGACCATCATGTTGAAAACAATTAGCCGTGTTGTTGAGGTACCCCCAAACATTGCCTAAAATGCCTAAAAGGCTGAATGGCCACACCACTGCGGCACGGCTGTCAAGGTCTTTGTGTTTGTATGAGTCTGGACAGACATGGATGTAACTTGACTTGTTGGCGGAGGCATACAACCGCGTGGGGGTTATTTATTTTCTTCTTCTTCTTTTGTTTTAGCATCAAGAGTCTGGTCTCAATTTCCACAATTCAAATTCGATGGCTTTTCGAAAATCTGCCAGGGACACTCATAGGGGTTATCCGCTGCGAGGAAAATCTGAATTTCAAATTCAATCTCGGAGGTGGAGGCTTCCGGTAGAGGCCATAGGAGGCCGTTTTCGGCGCCCCGAAACCGAGCAACAGACGGCCACCGGGGACTCATTTTTTCAACTGTAGCATCTGAGAAAGGAAGAGATAGAGGAAGAAATAGAGAGAGAAAGAAGAGATAGAGGGAGAAATAGAGAGAGAGAGAATGAAAATTTAATCAGCCTCTCGTTTCTTAAGGGCTGACTGGCAGGCAGAGGGATTTATCACCTCCACCCCTAGCTTTTGACTCACCTCCTTCCTCCACACCGTCACTCACTCACTGGTGTGTGTTTGTGTGTCTCTCTCCATGTGACATTCCATGTGGCCTTGAAGTTATGGCCGTGTGTGTGTGTGTACACGCGTCCGCGCGTGTGTGTGTGCGGGCAAGCGTTTCCAGTAGGATTTTCTACTCTCTTCCATACTGTAGTAAGTAAGCCTAATTTGTAGCTTTTCCCACTGCAAGCGTTGCCTAAGCTGCAGTGCAATGGCAGCCAGAGAGAGAGAGTTGAACTACACAGTGAGTGCGTTTGCATACACATTATTATTCTAATGTTATTTGGAACAACCTTGTATTTCTTGGAGTTGGTGAATGCCATAGCTCATAGCTCTCACTGTAAGAAAAGGTATAATAGCTGCCATATGCCGATAATAACCAGGATACTAAAGCATGCAAACTATTTATTCCCTTCACTGGATATAGTTTTTATGCCTCCGCCGGCGACAGCATGGCCGGGGGCATTATGTTTTGGGGTTGTCTGTCTGTCTGTCTGTCTGTCTGTCTGTCTGTACGTCCATCCGATTCTCATTAACGCAATATCTCGGGAACGCCTGGAGGGAATTTCTTCAACTTTGGCACAAACGTCCACTTGGACTCAAGGCTGAACTGAATAATTTTGCTGGTAAAAGGTCAAAGTTCAAGGTCACCGAGACCTCACGTCCGTACTTGCATACTGTGGCAATAAAAGTGATTCTGATTCTGATTCTGATTCTAAATGAATACCTAGTTAAGTTAACGTGAACACCATTAGTAAATGATTTCTAGACACATTACTGTAGTTAACTGTTAATTAAGGATTAGTTCATGCTTATTAAGACAGCACGTTTCTCAATGGAAATTATTCACTGGAATCATGTCAATATAGTGAAAACTTCCATTTTGCTTTTTTTTTTTTTATAAAATAAATACCTTTTATTCTTTCAAACTGTTGACTAAATTTATTTTTGGAGTCTGGGCAGATATGGATGTAAACTTGACTTGTTGGCGGAGGCATGCAACCGTGAGGTGGTTATTTCTAGTTTGCAGTACAGTATGCCTCTTCTGTTTCCATGGCGATGTTTGACATAATCTCTTGATTCATGTTTATAGAGATGTGGTTGGAATATGAAGATGATATACTGTAGACAGATTATGCTGAATCTGACTATTATCCTGCACACATAAATCCCTTAGAGAGCCAGTCTAGTTTATCTATGAAGCCCTTTATCACAGTTTCAAAGGACTTTACATAACCATGTCATATACCATTCCACATCATACATATACATACCGTACATCATATACATACTTTATATACATCAAGTACTGCATCATATACATACTATATACTGCATCATAATAACTAGATCAGGGGTTCTCAAGGTGGGGTCCAGGTACTACCAGGGGGTCCTTGAGGAGGTTCCAGGGGATTCCCAGCATTGTTAAACTTCACAATTATTTCATTTACAGTACAAGAAGTTAACACAATTAGAGAATGTAGAAGAATGACTGTTTTGGTGTTCTTGACAAAATCATATCTAACAATACAAATTACAAAAAAATACAGATCTGAGTGTGTGAGACAAAACCTTAAATAGGGAGTCAAATGATGGCCCAAATGTGTTCTAAATTATGGGTCCTTGATATAATACCACAGACACACACACGCGCGCGCACATGCACATGCACACACACACACACACACACACACACACACACACACACACACAGACACACACCTGCCTATGGGCAATTTAAAGTAGTCAATTCACCTGACCTGCATGTAGAACATAGGGTCTTTCATCTTTCATATAATATTCATATTCAGTGTATTTCAATGAAACCTCCCTGAGGATGCATTCCAAACCCACTCCATCCATTATGCAGGAACAGTACGGAAGCCTAACACTCTGTGCCAATTAAGTGAATCAGTTTCCGCATGGTGGCGCGCTCTCCTCGTTACACCTGTCACATCGCTGCATCAATGCTTCCAACGTGAACACTAATTATTCCCTCCAGGTAAATCAAAGTCAACCGGTGCGTACTGTAGGTTTGACCTCCCCATCGCACCCCGCCATCTATTTAACCCCGAGAAGGAGAAGAAAATTCTGCGTACAATATTCACCGCTGTGGATAATCAGATGTTCCAGAACCTGTTTAGGTGTTGGCAAGCCCACGCACGCCATGCACGACCCAATTAGTACTGGAAGGAGGAGCACTTCCTTGAAGGGGCACTTGACCAAAAAAGAATGCTGATTTATTTAGCACATGATCTCACACATCCGCTTTGCAGACACTCATTTAGTTTGACAGTTATTGAGAGTTGACCTGAGTTCAGTTTAAAGTGATGTCATCAAAAGGCACTGACTCATTGTGGTGTATTACTGTAATTGCATGTCTTGTGATGACATCACTGGTGCTCAACTCAACTCAACTCTCAATAACTGTCAAACTAAATGATTTGTCTGATATGTGTGAGATCTTGCGATGGGATCACTCACACCACCCGTGACACCCACACCCCCAATGTGGGCCAGAGGCGTAAAGTGGGGCGGGCAATGTGGGGGTGGCCCCTTGCTGGGATCACACCCATTTCCAACTTGGCCTTCATTATGACGTCAACTCCACACCTGTAAAGTTACATGACTGCATCTTGGCCTTCATTATGACGTCAACTCCACACCTGTAAAGTTTCATCACTGCATCTTGGCCTTCATTATGACGTCAACTCCACACCTGTAAAGTTTCATGACTGCATCTTGGCCTTCATTATGACGTCAACTCCACACCTGTAAAGTTTCATGACTGCATCTTGGCCTTCATTATGACGTCAACTCCACACCTGTAAAGTTATATGACTGCATCTTGTCCTTCATTATGACGTCAACTCCACACCTGTAAAGTTTCATGACTGCATCTCATTATGATGTCAACTCCACACCTGTAAAGTTACATGACTGCACCTTGTCCTTCATTATGACGTCAACTCCACACCTGTAAAGTTTCATGACTGCATCTCATTATGACGTCAACTCCACACCTGTAAAGTTTCATGACTGCATCTCATTATGACGTCAACTCCACACCTGTAAAGTTTCATGACTGCATCTCATTATGACGTCAACTCCACACCTGTAAAGTTTCATGACTGACAAAATCTGTCCACAGACTTTTAAACACCTGAGAAAACCGCTTCTGTGGTTGTTCCCGCTACTGTGTGTCACCAGGACCACATTTTGCCATGATGACACACACAGACTCACAATGTGAAAAACATTACCAGCCCCACTGTGGTAATCAGCGTTGTTTTTCGGTCAATTACCCCTTTAAAAAAACTAGACTCTTCACCTGGAGGTGATGGTTGGCTCAGAACTGCAGAGACACAACCGTTGGAATTGAAAGAGGGGACATATAAAGGCCGCAGAACAGACTCTTTGCCATGTCTTTTTTTATTCTCAGTTTAGGATTGAAGAAAAATGCTGAGCTCCACAGCGAAATCACCTTTTTCAATGTTTTTCGACAGCCTGTGACGTCTCCACTGGCACAAGCTGTCAGCCAAGATGTTGAACTCTGCACTGCGCATGTGAGAGTGTGTGTGTGTGTGTGTGTGTGTGTGTGTGTGTGTGTGTTTCAGTTAAGTAATAGGTGGAGAATGACTGTGGTACTCTTTGCTCAATTTACTGTAATTGAAAAACTGTGGAGCTGTTACATATCATCACCGTCATCATCTTCATCATTGTCATTATCTTCGTCATTATCATCATCATAGTCATCATCATCCCTGGGTGGAGGCGGAGACTGATGGGAGCTGTTAGCTATGAGGAGAGAAATAAAAGGAGGGATCAAAGCTGCATTATTGAGTAGAAAGAGAGAGAGGGAGAGAGAGGGAGAGGGATGGGGGAGTTGTTAGCTTTAGGATAATGACGATGACGCTTAATCAGATTTATGCCTGTAATTTCCACAGTCAGGTAATGAAATGGCACTCTGTACCATATGCACCATCTTATAACAAAACGCACATGTGCGCACACACGCATGCACGCACACACACACACACACACACACACGCACGCCACATGGTGAGCCACCACAGGGGACACAGAAAGGGCAAACACGCATCAAGCGCTTTGGGCCAATCAAATTCTCTCAGCTTACTCATTGGTTGTGCGGAGTCACATGGAACATCCTGCAGCAGTTTTGGCATTTGTTTTACTGGGAAATCAATACCCCTCCATACACACACACACACACACACACGCATGCACACATGATGATATCTCCAAATCATACCAAAGTGCTGATACAATTCACTATGAGCATGCTTTTACATGAGTGTGCGTGCCTGCGTGTGAGGCAATGAGTGTCTGAGTGAACATGTATGAGGAGTGTGCACTTGTATGGCGACATGAGTGTATGATGTGTTTGTGTCTGAGGGCCCACTTGAGTCGATATGAATTCATCGACCTCCCTTCCTCTGCCTGTGCGCGTGTGTGTGTGTGTACACGCGACACAACAAAGAGCCAGAGATGGTCCATATATAGAGATACGTCACCCCAGGCCCCGCTAATTCTAATGGTAAGAAATGGTACTAGAAATGGTCCCATGGTCACATCTCCCCTGAAGTGTTGTGAGACGACTGAGCCTGGTGACGGGGGGTTAATGCTGACTTACGAAGCTAACTTGAACTAGAGATTGTGAGTTCCCAAACTCCACAGTCCACACAAACCACACATATAAACACAAAGCTGCCCCTTGTTAGCTCAATATTGTTGTAACTAAGATATTTGATTTTTTTCTCCAACCACAGATTTAGCTACTAGCCTACATCAACCAACTTCACGTGTAGCTTTAGCTAATCGCTCCCTGCTAACGTGAGCTCCTGTTGGCAAAAAGTGTGTTCCTGAGACTGAGACAGGTCTTGAACAAATTTGATTTTCTCCTGATCTGTCTGTCTGAAAAATGCCATTTTAGTGTTAGAATGTTCAGAAGATATGTGGCTTCGGAAAATGGGCCAAATATTTATTTATTTATTTAGCACGTGATCTAATTGAATCTACATGTTTTATGAAAGCTGCATGTCCTTTGAGCAAACACATGACAGCCTGTGTGAAAAAAACACGCTTACACGATTGGAGGATGTCAAGACAGTTTTAATGTGTCAGTTACAGTAAATGTATAGAAACAAGTAAAACAACTTGGTTAATGTTGGGCAAGTAAAACAACTTGGTTAAGGTTTGAGTTATGCTTAAAAACTGAACACTTCAGGCACGGTGTGTCCACATGCGGGACACGAACCTGAAATGTACATTTACAGTTTCTCTGGGAAATACAGTATATGTTTCTTTCTTTAAAGCTACAGATTTATCGTACACCTTTACCATAAAATGTATACTGCTCCACTATATCCTATGGCAACCTGATAAAATTGATCACAATTGGATTGACAAATTTTAGATTCTCCTATGGAGTTATTTCTCAGAGGGTTTTATTGTAGGTACAGT
>NC_139636.1:18999531-19009531 GCF_964638095.1 Poromitra crassiceps
ACATGTAGTGTAGTGTCATTTAGCAGCTTGTGTCACTTTCCAAATACACAGTCAGTGAATCAATGTTAGCACTGGAGGTGCTAATGCAACTGCTAAGATGTGACAGTAGATCCTTGGGATTCTAGCTGATGCACTGGTGCATTGATGATGACACAATTAGAAGAATATGTTTGACTCTGAAAGAGCGAATCTATCTGCTATATAATGGATTGACCCAGAGCTAAGAGAGTGGCGTCAGCGGAGGACCAAAATGCAGATCCAGGAAGGGGGCTCTCGCGCTATACGTTTGAATGCATAAAATAAAGCTGATAATATACAATTTGATTGTTAAAACGTGTTACCCTTTCAAAGTACATCACAAATGGTCCATTCTGCTGCAAGTCAACAGTGCCCCTTAATCCAGAACCTTACTTCTCAAAAGTTATTTTTTGCCAAAAGTTCCTTTTGCAATGTAAAAAACTGGTCCATTGGAGTGAATGGAGATGTCGCGACTTCTATATACATGGCTCTGGATTGACCATCCTCCGCAGTCCACACTCTGCCTGATCAGCCAGCCAGCGGCTTTTGTTCTATCAAGGAGCGTGCCAAGGAGTGCTTCAGGTGGTCGTCTGAGTCATCTTCCAACTCCACTTTTCCACTTGGTGAACCTGACTGTCCTTACATTTGTGTGTGTGTGTGTGTGTGTGTGTGTGTGTGTGTGTGTGTGTGTGTGTGTGTGTGTGTGTGTGTGTGTGTGTGTGTGTGTGTGTGTGTGTGTGTGTGTGTGTGTGTGCGTGCGTGCGTACATGCATGCGCAGCCCAGGATGTCTCCCCAGTTCTGTTTATGCTAGACTGGCTGACCTACCGAGAGCCCTGGAGCTAGTCACATGACTGTCTTATCCAGTCACCGGGGACCCTGTGACAGAGCCGTGCAGATGAGGCGACATGCTGCCTTCTGCCTGTTTACCTCAGTGTGTGTGTGTGTGTGTTGTGTCTTAGTTTTTGTACGACTGCAAACTTGTTTCTTGTTGATGTTTTTCCTACTTCCCTTTTCCTCTGCTGAGCCGATGACAGACTCAACAGTGGCTCACAAAGCATAGATTCCCAGTTAGTGAACCTCTTAAAAGTGTAGGCTACTAAGTAGGGATGTGCATCTCCATCACTGAGGCCGATGTGATATGCATCTCGATGCACTGCTAATGATCTGATACATTAAAGATATATATGAAGCAACGACCAATTCACCACTATTGACCTTTTTCACAACAGCCATTCTGTATCTAAAATGCAGGGAGTAACACAGGTCCAAGCATCCAAGCAGAACATTAATGAGGGTTTCAAGCTTCCAATCCATTTAGGTGTTCCAATCCCGGGGCCCTCATTAATGTTTTGCTTGCACCTGTGTTGTTTCCTGCCTTTTAGACACAAAATGGCTGCTGTGAAAAAGGCGGATTGCGACACACACACACACACAGCAAATCATAAATTAACTAAAAAAAGTGTAATTTTTTCTTTACATATTTGGTTCTCTAGTAATCTCAGTAAGCATCTCATGTATGCTGTTTCTTTAAAGGCTATAGGTCTCTACCAATATAAATCTGATTTTACCGATGCAAAGATGTCAGAAACAATGCATCACAAGTTCATCACAAATTGTATCTGATGCACAGTTTTTTTAACCGGTGCAATCGCATCTTGAACCTTTATGCTGGTGCACCGATGCGAATTGGTGAATCTTAGCATAATGTAATGTGCCCTCTACTGGTAACCAGTGCACTGCCAGTAGGAATTGCAACATCGATAGAACTTGTCTCCTCTGATACAAAGCCCCATCCACATTCCCCTTAGCTAGTAAAGCCACAATAAAGTCACACATTCACGATAGAGAGCAGTGAGCTAGATAATTACAGCGGAGATCCAAACGTCTAGTGAAGTAGTGAAGAGGAAATATCGCCATGCCTAATACTGGAGTAATAATACAACTTTGGCTTTGGCCTTATAGCTTGGAGAGCTTTTTAGCCTTCATAGCGGCAATGTGTTGTAAAGTTGGTTGTGTGTGTGGGGAAGTGTGTGTTAGTGTTAAGTCTTAAAACTCCATGGATGGATGAATTCTGACTTAAATTATATTCCACTGCTTCTTGTAGATGTCGGTAGATGTCGGACTCGTGCTGTTCTACACTGAATTAACCAACAGTACAGGAACGGATATTTGGATTTTGTGCGTTCTGTGGATCTGTGGATTTCCCAGCAGATAACCTCTCTCAGTCTGCTCCCCTCTCATTCTGCTCTCTTATTCTCTTTGATGAAGATGCAACTTCTCGTACTGCATCCTCCTCCTGTCCAAAGGCTTTAAAGGAAGCGGCAGTGGCATCTCTGACAGGACAAAACCATATCCGTCTCTCACGCTTCATTGCCGTTGGCTCACAGCATTGTAACACGTCATGCTAAATTATTCCGCTAGCTAGATCAACAGAAGACTTTAGAGACATGCTTATTCAAACATGGACAAATCAAAGCCAGGAGGTCTTGATGTGACGCGGAAACAAAACGGGGTCGTTTTTGCATTGCCAGGCTCTCCTGTTGAAATGGGCACATCTGGTCTCCCAGTTCTACCTATGTTTGTCCTTTTTTGTTAGTTGACAGGCAGCACAGATGACGCCCCTAATTGTTTACACTTGAGCGATCAGATTTGTTATGAACTTATATCGTCCTTTGTGGGCCAAGTTGGATACATTTCTGAAAATGTCCGTATGTTTGGTGGTGTCACAGTATGAGAGAAAAAGCAGAGATATCAGAATCAGAAAATCTTTATTGATCCTCAAGGGGGAATTGAGTAATGCTACAGTTGCTCACACTCAAGTAGGGGAAATATAAACATAGACATTATTAGAAGAATAGGAATAGACAACAAAAACAATAAAATACAGTAGAAGCTACCTACAGTAGGTATATACAATAAAAGTGTCAAAAATACTGTATGTGCCTTTCCCTACCATCCTTATCAAAGTACTATTGAGTAAGAAGTAAGAATATGTAAGGTACATAATATTTTATTATATACTGTAGAGCAGTGTGAGTAATAATAATAGTAATGATAATAAAGTAAGGTGCATTACTTTTTCTCATTTGATTTTGCACAAATTTTGCCGATATTGCAAATTGAGTGTTATGGTTATTACATTATAAAAAGTGGGTTTTCATTTGTAGACTATTTGTAGACTATTTGTATGCGTCAAAGCTAAACTAATAAGGAATACTAGTTTCGTAAATCGTAAATCAAGTGCATCTCAAAATAGCTGATTTCATTGCGTGGTCCTGTAGTATTGAGCAATAGTAAAGAATACAGTACCTTTCAGATATTAGTGTTGAGTCTGAGGCTGTTGAGTATCACTTGACCAACCGACATTAGTATTTTAATACTATTGGTGACTCATGCTAATGTTAATCACGTCCATATCACGCGCCAGCGATGTTCTTTTAACATTATGACTTCTTCATTTTCCTGTGTGTAGTCCTGTTTGGTATGTGTGTCAGTCTAGTGATGTATGTTAGTGAAGCTGTCAGGTACTGGGCTGGGGCCAATTGAGATCCAGAGAGCCATCACACCCAACACTGTCAAAAGCCCAGTAAACTGATACTATTTTCAGTGTAATGTTGGAGCACAGAATAGTGTGTGGATGCTATAAAGGAACTCTGTACTACATTGCTTTGCCTTTATATAGTTGAGCCCAGATATCCAGTTTACTATGCATTGATGTGGTCTAGTCCAGCAAAGTGATGAATTGTACTTCACCATTGCTTAATTTACAAGAAGTTAACAGAGAGAATGCATCATGCAACATAGACAGTCATGGAGTTCTGGACAAAATCATTTCTGTCAGTAAAAATATTCTCCGATTTGGCTTTGAGAGACAAAATCTCATCAAATGGGGGTCTGTGGCTCTAATGTGGACTAAATTAGGGTCTTTGATATGAAAAAGGTTGAGAATCACTGGTATCCAGTCCATCTGTTCCATACATTGTGAAATTGGTGTAGTGCTCTCGTTTCGTCCATAAGCAGTAGAGCAAAAAAGTACTTTAAGTCAGCTTTTCAGTACCAAAAAAAAAGCTAATTTCACAATTGATGCCTTTTTGATACATTTTTCTCATTTACCAATCCATTTTCAGTGAGTCGGCTTGATCTTAGGGGCAATAAAAAAAACATTGTCTTTTGTCTGCTAAAGCATAAAAAGGCAACATTGGAGGAATGAAGGTTTTTCAGGACACTGGTAATTGCATTTGGCCCCAAGTCCCAACAAGTTTGCAGTGACCTGAAGTGGCTTCGGAGCTCATGGAAGAGTGGGCAGTTTGATGTGGGTCCACACATCAATCTCCTTCTCCTCTTTAGATGGTTCTCAAATCTAGTCTGGGCACCTTCCACCCCGCTTTTTGTCATGGGGCGTAAACCACGGAACCAGAATGAACACCGTAAGGCAGTGCGCCAAAAAACGTCTTTGTTGCCGTTAGCTTGACGTCTCTTGCCTCGATTAATTGTCTGATGCAAAGCTTCTGTATTGGCTTAAAAGATGTGAGATTGTGAATCCGCAATGTTGCTAAAAGAACTTCTTCAAAAACTTAGTTCGGTACGTCCATCTTTTGTTTTGTTGTTTGCCGTTCTGATACGTTGTGTCTAATTGTCAAGTTAACAAGCTATATCCGCTTGCTATATATCTTCCTGTCTAGGGCGGGCTCTAGGCCGGAACCAGGTAGGGTGACAAAATCAATTGTGAGCGGAAGCCAGGCTCTTTCTCGCCGAGAAGAGCCTGGTGACGCGAGGTTACTCAAATCCCGTAAGCTGGCTTTGTCCACCACGTCTGAGCATTTCGAACAGCCCATAGAGTGTGAGTACGAGGGCGGCAAACATCTTGGACGATTTAATTCACTCTGTTTTGCTGTTTCTTCGTCTACTTCCTTTATAAGAGCATTCTTCTTCTTCTACTTCGGGGCACACTAGGCACGGTGTAGTACATTGCTGCCCCCAGTGGTTAAAAACAACATTGCATTTGGTCTTTGCAAACGGAAATGATGTACGTCTTTATTTGCATATAGAGAGGGGGAGCTAGGTCCAATCACAACACGCATTCATGGAGACGCATTCTAGTGCCAGGTGTGAACAACACTGACTAACTGAGTCGGACCTGGGTCTACATGTGATCCACAGCTGGCAATGGCTATTTGTGTATGTATTGCTATTGGACATGAAAGTTAAGCAGATATCTTTCGAAGTTTACATCACATCATCACATCTAACAGAATTCCACACTACAATAAAATCTCCAGATCTGAAATGCAAGCTTACGTTTATTAATATTATTTTTATGGACTGGGTAATCTGTTGTATTTTACATGGAAAGAGGCATTTTCTGCGTTTCTTTTCTGTCCCCATTGTTTCGCCATGAAATCTGTGTAATTCCCCAGCAATCATTATTATGGCAGATTCGCAGAACAAGTTACGCAGCCATTTTTCATCCATCCCTGAACTGTTGCCACAGCGCACCCTTGTGCACGCTCTCGTCCTGCCGTCCAAAATAATGTGCCGGCTGTTATCGTAAGCTACATAAAGTGCACAGCTCTGATGTGGGCGGCCGTGGGTTGGTCTTTATCTGATTTCGCTCTCTGTAAAGCAGTGCAGGTGCCTGCAATCATATGTTTTACTCTGTCTGATTGGACACCAATGCCTGTTTTTCTGCCTCTGCTGGAGAATACAGTTCCACCCAATGCTCTTTGTGTATTCTGTTGAAACCTCGAGGCTGCACGATATGGAGGGAAAAAACGGACATTGCAATATATTTTAGAGCTTAGAACATCACAGAGAGGCCGTGCATTATGTTTGCTGCTGTACCAAGATAAAGTGCCAGGTCTCCACTGCAGAGTTAGTCTAGGCTCTTAAAAAGCTTCTTACAACAGCTATGAGATAAGCTAAATTAGAAAACAACAGAGGCTTCCCAACTATTGATTGGAGCCGCGAAAGCTGGAAAGGTAACATGCGCATACTCTTAACATACTCTATACTATTTTATTTTTTATTTTTTTATTGATTTAGATTTTCCAACAAAACAGAGAAAGAAAAATACAAAAACCACAAACATCTACAAAAAACCTACACATATAGATTCATTCAGAACATATCCCCCCTCCCCGCATGACCCCCTCACCCACAAACCCACAAAAATATCAGTTCACAGTAGGCCTATTATGTGTTTTTCAGCATGTCCAAAACTCAATCATCACAGAACTTATTTTGAACAGATCATATTGACAAGCACGCGTACAGCCAATGGCGAGAGACAGGACAAACATCACATAAGCACAGGACACTCCGAATCCTCCTTTATCTATTGTAACGGTTGCCTTGGCGACAGCATCCCTGCCGTGGAGACCCGGCAGCTGATGCAGGCCTGCTGTCACGTTGAATGGGGCCGTTGATTTACAGTTTACCTCAGATAGGTTCGCTCTACTTCTCTGCATTGCTCCCTCTTGTCTCCTGGCTGGCTCGCCGTCTGGATCGGATTAGCTTCTTGTTCTGTGTGTGGAGGGCAGACATTTTCTATTGTGAGGAGTAAAAGGGAGCCTAGTAAGTTTGGCTTCTCTCTAAGAATATCAGACTTTCTTCTCTTCTCTTCTCTTCTCTTCTCTTCTCTTCTCTTCTCTTCTCTTCTCTTCTCTAGCTACCCCTCTCTGATTTTGAAGGAGATTCTCAAAGCTACAGTGTAATGTCACTTCTCGTGGAATTTCAAACAGCTCTCAAACTTGAAATAAGGTGGTAGCTGGTGTTGGAGTTGGACTCCAAACCAAAATTTCGCTCTCCCCATCACTGCAAAAACAATCTCAGGGAAACTAGCAAGGCAAATATATAGGCTCGCTTGCACTCACCTTTTATATACCGTAGTTGTGATAGGAGTCAGTTAAGTGTTTATTAGCCATTTTTCCTACATTGAAAATCTTGAATATGCGGTTAGGCATGTACTGTAGGTTACCGTATATACACACTGCTTAACATAAAGATGTACAGTATAGCCATGTAGGTTATATACACACTGCTTAACATAGAGATGTACAGTATAGCCAGCAGAGTCAGGTTATAGATCCAGTGCATTGATTTAAACTCAGTCAGAAAAAGTTTGATGTTGATTTCTAACACAATTAGCTTTTTTCTGGATGGTTAGACGGTACAAAGCTTTTGCCTGGGTCCAGACCTTCCAATCCGCCCACTCGACAGAGTCGACTTTTGACTGCTTCTGGTCTGGCATCGTGATATGCAAATTAATTTTCCTCAGTTGACGGAAATATTAGCCGATGACCACCGAGGAGGACTAATTATTAGCCAATCAGCGGCAATGAACAGCACAATGGACGGATCTAATGCCGTTGTCAAGCGGTTGTCAAGTGCGGGCGGCTGTCATAGATGAGAGAGGCTATCGAGGCTGTTTTAAATTAATTAAAAGTACCAATTACTTTGAAATCTGAATGGCACTCTGCTTTGAAGGCATTCATTCTAAGGGGAGATTTTTTGCGCTCTCCCAAGTATCTGTATTATTCTGTAACAACTGTAACATTTGATCCAGGCAGATCCATTGGTCTCTAGTGATTGATTAGGGAAAATGGAATTCCCCCGGGGATTCCCTTCATAGAAATAACAAAGTACAATCTTAGACTTGAGGATGGAAATGGAGTTTAATATGTTGACAATGCAGTCTGATATCAAGCTAACAAAGCTTGGTTAGATGGTACAAAGCTTGTACCATCTAACCAATATTTCTATATTTGGGGAAAACATGTCCATTGTTGGAACCTGATGCATACTTTTGACCAATCTGAACATTAATTAAAACCTGGGCATTATTTACACCAGAAGTAGATTGGAAAGGTAAATGTTTGATTCTGTCGACAACCAGGGGTTTTCCACATTTCCACATTGCTGACAGTTCTAATAATGTGGGTAACTTTACATTAACACGTTCTTTGTTCAATTATACCATGACATTGAGAAACGCAGTTCTCATCGCACTGGACATTTAAAAATAATTTAGCATGCCTAATGTGACAGTAGACGAAATACCTATCCAGAATTTTCGCTGAATTCAGTTTCACTTGAGGGCATTTCCTTCCTGAAAAATAGCAAGTGGGCACTTTTAAGACTTAGGTAATCACATTTCATAAAATAATAACAGAGGTGGAATGCATTTTCACTGACTGAAATCATGAACATGTGCTGACATACATACATCATTAACTACAACAGCAGCTAAAAGTAGGAGAAGTGGCATGTCAAGCTATATTATAATTACACACTGCTCTAACAACTTTCCCTCAGGCTTAGTGTGCTGCAATGACAAAAGGGCAGAATCGCCATGTGTGGACATGTTGCTACTACTGATTATATCCACTAATTAAATATGAAATTGCTCATTGTCTCCAATATTCTATACCCAGTCCATGCTTGTATGCATAGTTAGTAGACCAGAATCTTCCATTTAATGGGCCTTCTCAATGTGAAGTTTGGTAGATAACTGGTAAAAAAAATTGTGCTTGTTATTTTTGTTGTTTCTGCAGACGCCTGGGGACAGTAGGAATGCTCTCAGCTGTTGTAACGAGTGCTATCGAGTAGAAATCAGCGTAACAGAGATGGTGATGTAATGTAACCCTATCACATTCATTCCATCCATTCATCAGCTTGCTGCCAGGTATTTGGTGCTCATCTTCGCACAGACAGATGGACGCTATGGGTCATTCCAATGCCGTCACACCCTGTCAAAGCAACACTACTTGGGTTACACTAATCTGTTGGCAAAGAGGGAAACTGATGAATGCCAAGGGGCTACACCACAGAAAATAAAGACGAGAAGTCACATCTAGTCATAGACGTTGCTGTTGTTCCTGGTTGATCCTCTATCCATTAGCATCCATCCATTGTGACCATCCTGCATCTCTCCATTCTTCAATCCATCCAAAGCATTTCCTGCTCTCGCCTACGCGTCAACAGATGGATGCCGGCCGCGAATAGTTCCAGGAAGCGGTTACATGTCCGTCCTCTTGGATGGCCTCACTCCATTGGACAAATCTATTGGATTGGGACCGTCTGTACTCCTACTGAGTCTCGTAGCACATCCAGTGTACTGGCCTTCTGGCTCGCTAGCAGCAATCCCACTCACAACGCAGAGCCGTTAACGGTTTGATTTGGAAAAAGATTGACTCATTCAAACACATCGGTACAGAAGAACAGTGACATTGTTCTGAGCGTCCCTCTTGCTCAGTCCCCTGACCTCCATTCTGCATTTGATTTGATGGCATGGCTGTTCATTTCTGGTCAAGCTTCAATGCTTGGCTCAATTTTCATTCTTTATTTTCAGAATTTCCCTCGCCTCAAACTCGCCACAGTTTCACTTACAGCTACACTGTACTGCAATGTAAACATACACCCATGTTATCAGCCTAAATTACTAAGTGGGGTTATAACACAGAAGAGCATCCAAACCTCTACTAGGCTTTTGCCCAAATGAGCGTATTGGTATGGACACTTGTTAGTGGCTGGTAGGGGTTTAATTAAAACATGCCACCGGGTGCCAGCCCACCAGACTCCCCCTCCTCACTTCTTCCCTCCCGGCTTCACTGGACTGAGGAGCAGTTGGCTTTGTACCATTCTCACACTTCCTAACCACCTGTCCTGCCCGCAGGCAGGAGGGCTGCATGCATGGATCAACTTCACATTGGCCCACACAGTAACACAATGCAGGTCCAAAGGGGGCATATGTGCTTGCAAAGTCATGGGTCTTAACCATGGACATACCACTATAGTATCACGGCACCTGGGAGTGGCAATCTGAATGCTCGGAGAGAGCTTGTAGTGAGAGCTTGTAGTGAGAGCTAGTGGCTATACAGAGTTGTACTGGCATCTACAGAGATTCAGCGAGCCATCGGCGGACGCAGTGCCAGCTGGAAAGGCAGTACGGTCAATACACAGCTTGGCACTAGTCTAAAGCCT
>NC_139636.1:19014531-19029531 GCF_964638095.1 Poromitra crassiceps
GTTGTGCATGTAGCCCATTGCCACCTTTGTAAAGATAATCACCGTCAACATCATTATCATACTGTTGTTGCCATCATCTTCATCATATTGTTGTTACCGTCATCATCTCCTCTTCCTCATCATCACCATTACCCTCCCCACTTCCTACAGATGCAGCCACCTTGAATTGCTGGCTGTTTGCTGACAGCTCCCTGAGAGGGCCCATCCACATCCGTGGTGATTAAACAAAGATAAAGCAGAAACTTAAAGACCCCTAAAGTCAAAAATCCGTTTTTCTTCTTGTTCCTACAGTTGAATGTTTGAGCTTCTCTGTGCAGAACGATGTCTGTGCAGAGTTTGACACTAAAGCCCCTTTTACAGCCTTTGAAAGCCAAGATCATTGCTGGCGTCCGGCAGTGGAGGTAGTAACAGCCCCGAATCCACGTCTGTGTAAAAGGCTAACCCGGCGAGGAGGAAAGCTCATTCAGAAAGATGACAAGCTGTCATTTTATGAATGAGCTTCACGTTTTCTCCAGAAATGATTACCGTAAATTCCGGACTATAAGCCGCACCGGTGTATAAGCCGCACCTGCAAAGTTGACTATTTTTTTCTTATATAAGCCGCACCGGACTATAAGCCGCGGGTGTTTTAATGGTATTTTTTTTTTTTTTTTTTTTTTTTTTTTATTGTGTTTTAATGTTTAATTACCATATGTAAGGGTTCATGCACAGAGGGGATTGTCGGGAAAGAGATGGCTGTTTGAGGAAGCTCCCATTTATTAACATTTCAACAAAACAACATAACACAACACCACCTGTGTTGTTATTTACAGTGCACACAGTGTCATACAGTGTCATACAGTGTGGTGAAAAGAGGGCAAGAGAGGAAATTAAAACAGAAGTGGATTTATAGTTAGAAAGAGTGCTAAAAAAGAGAGTTTTTTTTTTTTTTTTTTTTGAAAAAATCCATAGATAAGCCGCACCGTTATATAAGCCGCAGGGGCCAAAAAAGGCCAAAAAACGGGAAAAAAGGTGCGGCTTATAGTCCGGAATTTATGGTAAGTTCATCCCTCTTGGTAACTCGGGCCTCCTTTGCACCTGGCATTGACATGCTTCTTGTGTCAGTATTTTGTGTTCGAGCTGATTTAAGTGTATTAAATGTATACCGGACATTAAAATGTGTCTCTGGTGTACGCATTGAAATGAACTTTCTCTTTCCCTTACAACATTCATCTTGTTATGTGTACTGTATACTTTCAAACTGACAGTAAACACCTCATCTTGTTCATTCCCCATCCGTGAGTATCCTGACAATCCATTTTTAACAAGTGTGTTATTAACCTGCCAGCCCTTGCCTGCCTGCCTGTGTTTCATTCGCGCGGCCCACCCTGTCTGGATGCATTTGCATAGTTGCTATGAGTGGATTGAAGAAGCATTGCATTTACACTTTGCTGTTAATGTGGACAAATGTGTCTGTCTGTGGTGGATTGAGTGAATAACTCAGGAGTTTGCGTGCATCTAAGCCAGGATTTTATCTGAACCCATCACGCAGGACGCATGTTAATGCCGGCTGCAATGGAGGAGGCAGGTCTATAGAGCAGTGGTTCTCAAATGGGGGTCCGGGGACCCCCAGGGGTCCGTGGCACTTTGCCAGGAAAATAAAAATAAAAACTTTTTTTTTGCAAAAGCTTCATAGTTCAACGAAAATATGTTATGCTTCAAATCTAAAATTGTTCATAGATTACATTCTAATCCAACAAACCTATCAATTTAAAAGTCAGGCACGTTACCGTGGAATCTTGTAAGGGGTCCTTGGCGGAAAAACATTTGAGAACCTCTGCGTATAGAGGGTAAATTATGGGGGAAATCAAGATTATCTGTCCATACCTGTCCATCTTCTCCTTGTTAAATCCCTCTCTGAGCATCCAGTATGAGATTATTGTGTTACGCTGCCATGTTACATGCAGTATAATATCCCTTGATGTTTCCCTCCCTGCAGAGGAGTCAGTGAGCAGTCTGCCAGCCTGGGACCTCCCCACCGTCCCAGAGGCTCTTCTGTCCACCGTGGGCGACCACGACATCACGCTTCCCGACAACATCACCAGCCCTTTCTCCACCCACCAATGGAACACCACCGTGCCGGCGCGCACCGCAAACACCTCGCGGCACACGCCCACGCCGCCCGCCGTCACACACACATCTCCATCGCCCACCACAGCCTCGACACACGCACTACCTTTATCCACCACACCACCCGGACCCACCGCGCCGTCGCACACCCACACCGCCAGCCAGGACACTGTGACCAACCACGGCCTTCAGCTGACGACGGTAAGCGCCACAACGCCCTCGACGACCACTCCGACTGTGACCGCCTCGACGATGACAACGCAGGCGGCGACCACTATGGGCGCTGTAACCATACCACCAACTACCACTGCTGCTGCAACCACACAGCAAGCTGCCAGCCTCGAACCGACCACAGTGGCTACTACTGAGCCTACAACCACCACCACTACCACAACCACCACCACTACGACTACTGTTCCACCCACCACCACCACAACTCTTCCTACCACCACCACAACCCTTCCTACCACCACCGCAACTACCACACCTGCAACTACCACACCTGCAACTACCACACCTGCAACTACCATACCTGCAACTACTACTACAAGTACTACCACCACTACCACCACCACAACAGAGCTTCCCACTACCACCATGTTCATCCCTGTCCAAACCACACCGCCTCCAACTATGACCACAGAACCTCCATCCAGTACCAGTGCAGAGGAGAGTCCTCTACCTTGCAACATCACCAAGAAGTACTGGGTCAGAACAGGTGCGGATAAATCAGTAAAAAACATACAGTCCATGGTCAATGTTGAGCTGTTCTCAAACTAGTGGTGGTCTTATTCAACACCGGAATCCTTATTGATTGGCCAAAAAGTTCTAGAGCCCGTGCCCCTGCATTTAGCCCTCTCTCTTTATCTGTCTGCAGTTGTGTCCATCCAGCTGCGTAGGAACCGCCTGGACCTGGTCCTGAAGCAGAACCTGTCTAAAGGACTGAGCCACGCCCTGCAGAGAGCCCTCAATGACAGCAATGCCTTTGCACAGGTCAGTCACTTCAGTCTTATCACATCAGTTAGGATAAACACAGGTCAGTGGCCAGTAACCACAGTAACTTGTAGGTGATTAGTTGAATTTGAATTTGATTTAATTCTGGACTTGAGTAGATAGTTACCTGATAAGAAGCAGAGACAAATGTGTCTTAATATAAGGACAGAGCAGCATCTACAGACAGTTTCCAGAATATTGGAATATATTTGACATTCTCATTCCTTCTCACATATGTTGGAATAAATGCTCTTGATGTACATTCAGACAGTGTGTAACCTACTTAATTACGTAGAGAAAAAGTGCCCTATCTGATGCTAATGTACAAGTAGTTTACCAAAACGCTTTAACTTTGCCACGTGCCGGTTCTTCAAGATATCCTATATATTTTGAGGTGTACCCGGCCGTCACCTCATGAGGACTGATCCTCTGAGCGGAGTGAGGTGACTAATGCAGACGGCATTTCAGGCTGAATAAAAATGACCTGTTTTTTGCTTAAAGAGGCTATCACACGCGCGCGCGCACATGCTCTCACTTTCTCACACGCACACGCACACACACACACACACACACACACACACACACACACACGCACACACACACACACACACACACACACAAATGCTAATGATGAGTGATTATTTTGTTCTTTGTACACTATCTGCACCACCATAGCAATGTAGTTAACTGATCATTCTCTTGTGCCACTGTGTATCGTGTTTGTTTGTGTCTGTTTTGATTTGTCCTTGTTTTTTTCTTTTTCAACCACCGTCTCTTACTTCTTTTTCCTCTTGCTCTCTCTCACTTCTCAACATCCATGTTTGTGTCATCGCTGCCCCTCACCTTCTCTCTCTCTCTCTCTCTCTCTCCTCTCTGACTGCCACTTCAGTTTAAGCCTATTGATTTTCTGCCAACCTGTCCGTCTCGCCTGTCTGTTGGTCCGCCCGTGCTGACTACCTGCCTCTCTCTGTCCACCTGTCCCTCTTCATCTCCCTGTCTGTCTGTCTACTGTCTTCATCCCACTGCTTTTTTTCTCTTTCAATTTTTCTCCATTTGTTTGTGAGCCTGCCTGTGCTGCGAGTGTCTCTAGTGAGGCAGCAAATATTGACTTCAGCAGGGACAGCAGCATTGTCAAACGGCATGCAATTAGCATGCAGTGTGCAATATGTTGCATCATTAAACAATGCGGTTTAGTCCATAATTGCTGACAAAAAAAATTTAATCGCTTTAAAATGTTGTCAAGGAGAGAGAAGATCAGGTGTAGTTAGCTTTATTAACTGCAACACTGCTGTTCAAACCTGACATCCGAAGGTGGAAATGGAGAAAAAAAAAGTCAACGATTTATTGGCTTCATCAGGGATACAAGTTTGCACGAATTGTCAACACTAAAATATATAGAACTAGAAAAGTGCACTTAGCAGAGTGCAGATCTCCACCAGGCACCGCTACTCCTAACAAGGAAAATAACTAACGTGCACATTTAGAGAGAAAACGCCAGTCAATATCACGTAGTGTGTTGTCTTTAATCTGGCAGAAGCATTTTTCAATCAAAGGTGAAACAACACAATTCTTTATACTGGGACTTTGTATTTTTGTGCGAAATAGGGTCCACCCACCAAATTTTGGAAGTCGATTATAGACGGTTTAAGCTAGGGGCGATTTAGAATCTTTACAATATGTTGTCAAGTTAAAATCATCTATCAGTCTTTCAAAAAAAACGTGACACAGGTTTTGTGCAGGACAGTCCAGACATGCTGTGTGTGTCCTGGTTTGGTGAAGATTAGACCAAATTTGCAGGAGGATTAGCAAAAAAGTAGTTTTGGACAAAATTAAAAATGGCGGCAAACCTCGAGGGCAGAAATGGGCGGGGCCTCCTCCATGGATATGCAGCTTGACCCAAGGAAAACAATAAAGGAATAGTGTTCTATGATCCACTGAGTTATGGACTTTTAACATTATAGATCCAAAAGATCCTGTTTTCTAAGAAGATTCAAAACTCAAAGGTGGGTCGTGCAAAGATAAGAATGGAGAAATAGAAGAGATGAAGGGAGAGGAGAGGAGAGCAGAGAGATGAGAGTTTAATTGAGTTGAGTTGAGTGAGTTGAATTGAGTTGAGTTGATTTGAGTTGAGTTGAGTTGAGTTGAGTTGAGTTGGGTTGAGTTGAATTGAGTTGAGTTGAGTTGAGTTGAGTTGAGTTGAGGAGAAGAGGAAGGGCATAGCAACAACAGCAACAGCTGCTGAGAGCAGTCTGAAGGTAGGCTACTGTAGAGGGAAGAGGAGAGTGGGCGGTGTGCATTTTCAGAAATACAAGCCTTTGACTCACCACCAATTGTATTCTGTGTGTGTTTTCAGGACACGGTTTGTCAGATTTATGACTGTTCAAGGCTACGGCTGAAAATTGCCCTCGAGGCAGATTCGGATAAAAAAAAGAAGAAGAAGAAGAAGAAGAAAGATTATATATTCCTAGAGCCTGATCTATGTGTATTCTAAAACCATAAATCAAGTACGAGCATTAGAAAAGGTGCTTACAAATGCTTTTACACCTCAACTCTAACACCTGAACCAGTTTAAACCTTTGGTAGAATAGCGTTGACTTGTTCCCTTCATATGTCTGATTCTTTATGCAGTTTGTGTGTCTGTGTGTATGTGCTTTGGAACAAAAATTGCCTCAGGATATACCTGTACAACCAGATCAAGAAAAATGACTGAAACTCTTCTCTTTCTCTGTCTATTCAGTTTCAATTCGAGTTGGCATTCCAAGATACAGTTATGTTACCAAAGCATTCAGAGTGACCATAGGTCAATATTGCTATAACTACATAAAATACAATCATCTTTGTAATATTTAGTATACATAACAATCCACACAGCAAATGAAACCACATTACAGCACACTACTGTGTCTTATCTTTGTCACTTCAAACATCTCTGGAGAAATCTGTTATCAAAGTTTGGAATTGTTTGAAATACCTTTTTGTTACGTTTGCATATTTAGGAGATTCAAATAAGAAATGTCTCTCTGTTTGGACGGCACTGTGGCTCAGCGGTTAGCGCTGCTGCCTAGAAGGACCCGGGTTCGAACCCCGGTCCGTCCCAGGTCCTTCCTGTGTGAAGTTTGCATGTTCTCCCCGGCACTGGCAGTTCTAACTAAAGTTCCAAGGGACAGCAGTTGAAAATTAGCCATCTGGCTAACAGTGGCATATTTATAGTCATGTTCATTTGTTGTCTCATTCAAATTACATTGTTTACCAGCCTCTAATGTGGCACCCAGGATTTGTGATGCCTACCTCTTACTATCTCACTCGTCAATGTGTTGACAAGGTGTTTGAATTGTGAGAGAGAGAGAGAGAGAGAGAGAGAGAGAGAGAGAGAGAGAGACGGTGCATCGGTTGTACATCAGAGCCTGAACGGTTTCTGAACGGTTTGCTCCGCTACAGGTGGAGCAGGATGTCTGCAGCCCCCACAACGTGACGCTGGTCTACTACGTGGCCAGCGGCAAAACGGTCTACATCTCCTCGGCGGTGGTGGAGGCTCTGAACGTCTACGGCTTCCACAAGCTGCTGTCGGACATCCGCCGGCACGCGCCGCTGGTTAAGGCCGTGCTGGTTCCCGTGGTGACCTGGGTGCCCACTCCCAGCATTCACCTGCAGCTCAAAACAGGTGACGACCCCCCCCCCCCCCCGCCCGGTGGCAGCGGGCCAGATTACCTGCATCACTGATATGATTCATGAGACGACACGGCTGCAACAACAAACACATAACAAGGTCACACACTAACAATGTTCTTATTAGAGGTGGGCCGTAAAATGATAAAGGGTAGCAGAGGTCAGATATTAAGCAGAGAGGGAGAAGGTCATTTGAATATAATGGGAGGAAAGAGAAGAGGCAGTGAGAGAAGCGGAGGGGTAGAGCCCAGACAAAATTAGAACATTTTGACTACTTATCTGCTCTCTTTACTTTTCCCTGAAACCCAAATTCCCCAGATTGCAGAGCGAGTGCAAATTGCTCCATTCATTTAGTCATCCTCTTATTACGCACACACGCGCGCACACACACATGCACGCGCACGCACACACACACACACACACACACACACACACACACACACACACGCACACGCACACGCGCGCACACACACACACACACACACACACACACACACAAGTACACACACATCCAAATCAAGCCTTGTGGAAACAAGTGACAGAATAAAAATGTATGCTGTGCATTATCTTCTACTATTGATGTGATCGCCATGGTGCATACGTGCACTAAGACAAATTACTCGTTTGTAATCTGATTACTTGCTGTGGCTATTACATGTACTGTAAAGTAAATCTTGAATCTTGAACGTGCACATTGCAAGTGTGCATTGTGTTCAATTAGGCGCTTCATGCAATTTCTCTCTTTTTTTTTGCACATACAAGCTCATAAATCCTAAATACACGAGGCAAATTACTGTATGAGAAAGAACCCAGTTTGCATTGCAGTTCCAACTGGGTCAACAGTGTGGTTGTACCAGCATATCTGTAGTAGACTAGTAAATAATGTGCAGTCCATTTTGCCTCCTTTCAGAGATGCAGCTCACACCCATAAGCAAACGCAGCCTTTGAATGTATGTCAGAATAATGGTCCACCTCTGACCTCCGGTCCCTTTAGAGGTTTTAGAAAACAGAGAGGCGAAAGCAGTGAGAGAATTGAGGGGAGCAATGGTGGTAGAGAAAGGGACAGACAATGTCATGAAGACGTGTTGTCTCACCAGGTCTTCGGCGGCGTAGAGGTGTGTGACACGGATGGACAGCGACTCTTTTAGCGGTGCTCATTGTAGATAGTGAGGATGAGCTTCAGTTGCTTTGTCCCACTGCTTGGGTTTATCGGTCACACGGTCAACCTCTACCCACAGCACGAGTTATCATTTGTTACCATTATCTGAATTTGACTCTTTCTCTTTCTCAGTCCTTTGGTTTCTAGGTCTGACAACAGATACTAACTGTTACTAAAACTCATTTCCCATCTTTTTCCACCCCCTCCAAGTGTTGAGGTTTGTCGGCCCAACCGACAACATCTACTCCTGCAGCTTCGCCCAGATGCTGGAGCAGAGGCTGGAGAACGCCTTCGATGAGGCCCAAGACAAAGTGCTGGAGACCTACAACAGGCTAACCGTCGAGGTATGCCGGCCACGAGTGTCTATTCTTAGCACGACACGCACGCACGACACGCAGCAAAGTGTGTCATATGTGTATGTCGTATGCTAATCAGGGATCCCGTAAGTACTGTAATAAGGCCCCAGAGGCAAAACTTTGGCTTAATATTGCACACTTTTCTATTATGCTGCTTTTCAAACCTGTATAAACTCATAGCAGACTCTCTTTATAGCCATTCTACTTTTGCAATCACAATATATTTTGCTTGCTCCTCTAAAACATCAACATCAACAAACAAACAAACAAACAACATGACACGAGATTTCCACCATGGATAGTCCAATCAAAGTACTTTTCAGCGAGCGGATCATTGCCGCTATGCAATTAGACTCGCAATTCACTCAAAATTAGCACAGAAAACACAAAATTGCTGTGGAACCTTTCAGCTAAAGTTCACATAAATCAAGCCGTTTTGGTAGCAATTATCACTTATAGGCACATTCATCTATGGTGTGGTGTTATGCTTCAGTTCAGCTTTTTTTTAACCACCTTCAGCTCTCTCTCTTTCTCTCTCTCTTTCTCTCTCTCTCTCTCTCTCTGTCAAGGTGCTCTATTAACTGTGGGATATACATGCACACACCGTCATAATCAAAAGTAGGTCTCAGCAGGCTGTCAGACAGATATAGGGGTCGTTCATAATTCATCCTCTGAAATATTGATGCTCGTGGAGGAATGGGATGGTTATTCCTCGTATCTCTTCTCATCTGCTTTATTATGGTGACTCCGTTGCTTCCTTTTCAGTATAGCCCACATAGGGTGGTGCCTTATTAGAGACTCAAAAATACTGTTCATTCAAAGTGGCATGCTGTGTCTGGAATAGTGTAATGCCTGCGTTTATCTGCTATGAGATAATGAGGTATTTGCTTATGGCTCTGTGTGTGTCTGCCAGTACTTGGTTGTGTGAATTATACATGTGCTCCGCCTATGTGCTACAAGTACAAAATTGAAAATCAACAATAACATTGTAAAATAGGGACTTTTGGGGTCTGAGTTGGTGAATTCAAATTAAATATTAAAATGTGTGTCTGTGTGTGTGTGTGTGTGTGTGTGTGTGTGTGTGTGTGTGTGTGTGTATGTGTATGTGTGTGTGTGTGTGCGCACGCGCGCGTGCGTGCGTGTGTGTGTGCGCGTGCGTACGTGCGTTAATCCTCAGATCCAGAGTGTGTCCCAGGAGCCTGGCTCTCCAGCAGTCTCACTGGTGTACGTGGTGAGGAACCAGGATGCGGTTCTTAACGGGACCATCTCCAGTGGCCTCCTCAACCAGCTGACCGCAGAGCTGGTCGGCTACTTCCTCTTCTACCCACCGCTGCTCATCGCCGAGCGTAAGTCGCCCCAACAAAGACTTCCGTATGGTGACACGCCACATTTATGGTGATGTGATTTAATCTCTCTTGCTTCCTAGCTGATCAGCTGCCCTCGTCACTTGTGGAGAATATAGCAACGTTAAGTGATGTTGAACTGTGGCAGTATCTTGGGTTGTAGTGTAGCTTCTTGGCCATGATAAAACCGATTCTCTGTTATCTGGGAGGTTATGACCTATACTGCAGCTAGCCACCAGGGGGTGTGATCGAGGTGTTTTGGCTTCACTTTTTGGGAGCTGTCATGGTGTTCTATATAGTCAATAGTTAGCATGAGCAACTGAACCGTTATCAAACATATCTTAAAGTGGTGCATACCACAACTAGGCCTTCGTGCGGCCGACCCGGGTTCGAATTCGACCCGTGGTCCTTTGCCGCCCGCATGTCGTCCACATCCAGGGTTGAGAGCCACTGGTATGTGTAGTCTTCATCATGAAAAGACGTAGGCATACATATCACTATATACATCACTGTGTGTCACAGCAGGCAGTCGGCAAACGGACGAGGAAACCAGCATTAAATTCTCCTGTCGTGTGACGTCAACTCATTTGCATATGAATAGGAATAGATTATGAAAGATTGAAATCACAGCTTAAGCGTGAGATTTATTATACGTTATATAAAGTTACATTTTCCCATTAAAACTTTTCCTTTGTTTTATGAATAATATTCAGCTCAATAAAGAACAGACTGTAGAAAAATACTTTTTTTTTTAAATCTCTCAGTGATTTCATAGCCAGGTATAGAGCAGTGAAGCGTGACTCTTTCAGATTCTCTGGCTGAATGCGAGGTGAAGACCTTGATGCTGTAGCAATCGTACTGTGACAAACTAAATCATCTTGGTCCAAACTTCTGGAAGTCGCTGCCAACTTGGAGACTTTGCCATTCGATTTAGCAACATTTCAAACCCCTCTGGAGCCTTGATGTCTCAAAAGCGAGTGATCCATCTAGGTAGTTTTCGACTGTGGCGAACAACATTATTGTTGCAGTAATAAATACAAACATATTAATGTGCCATGTTAAGCCTGAGGGAGCCTATATTCTTTTTATGAATAGCTCCCTAAGGCTGGAATGTTGAATTCAAACCATGACAAGGATGCAGGCTCCTCCCACATGTACCCCACCCCCCCCCCCCCCCCACCCCGTTCAGTAGAGGCAAGGGAACAAGTGCAACAAGATGACAGCCCAAAAAATGACTTTTGGTTTTGGTGTTGTTCACATTTCTACCACAAAATCTGAACGTTAGAAAGAGTTCAGTCTATCGCTTCTGATTCCATAGCAGTTATATCACAACCGCTGTCCTGCTTGTTGAGCTGGCAGGCTGAGACAGACTTGGATAGTGGCACCTATAGGGTGCCTTCAACCACATTGAGTCTGCTGTGGGACAAGAACAATGCATGATTCATGGCTTAGCGTATGTTTGACCTGCTTCTCAAACAGAGAGGGTTAACAGGGAATAAGGCTGTCAGAGTGTTCTGCTGCTGGGTGGAACCTTTGTGTACATAAATATGCCAGGAGGCAGACAGCAGAACAAAAGAAGTACACGCTTGTGTTGAGAGTTCTGTAGCTATTTTAGCCCCGTTAAAATTTACCACCAAACCCCATTCAGGTACGGTATATTTGGCATTCAAAAAGACCTAAATAAGCTAAATTAGACTAGACCCAAGTAGAGTACTGTATTCTTTATTTTTATTGATGATCCCATTGATCTGTAACCTGACGCTGCCAGATGGTTTGTTGTCCAATAACCATCTGGGAACAAGTCGCTCTGGAAACTGTTTCAACGGGACCGGGCAGGTCTCTCACGGGCTCGCTCTTGCTGGCGTCACACCTAAAGCCCGCCCCTAGCTGCCTCTGGATGCTGATTGGTGCGAACCACTGGTGGTTCAGATTCAACCAATAGATTGGAGCGTGGCAAGGTTAGTTATCTACCCCATGAGCAATATTGAGAATCATGAGAAAGTACAGAAGTGAACGGCCCACAGCACAGAATTCATCAGCTGTTTGTATTCTGCCAGCCTCTAATACCATCTGTGAAACTTTAGAGGGGGAGGGGGGGGAACAGCTGTACGGCTCCTATCAAATCATGCCACGGGCGATCCGCTGTCCGTGTCCCCCGAATGAGCTAATTTTAGCCCGGGTAAGATTAGATAAAGATCTATTTGTGCGCTGCCACCAAAACACCCAAGGGGATAAAACATCACACTTCACGTGGGCCCGTCCTAACCTTCTTGGCATCACCCTGTCTGTGCCCTGAAAAACCAATGGTGAACTAACTAGCAAATCATGATGAAAACAACGCCGACGGCAGCTGTCAAAGGATGAAAACAAAGACAAACAACAGCAAGGATCGTCCTATTTCATCGTTCCTTACTTTTGATTTCTGTCGCACTTTTGGTCGTTAACATTTCATAGGAGCATGAGTGATATGATTCCCTAGTGCCTATGATTAGTCCAGACAAGAAGTGACAGATATAGCCTACCTGTAGGCTGTAGCAGTCTTACTGACACAATGCCTATTGTTACACTGAGACTGCAAATGGATGAGCGGTTCTCAAGCGTGGGTAGTCTGAATGTTGGCCTGGGAGTTCATGTGGGCAGCTGTGTACATGTCTCCAGCATGTCGTCATGGAATAGGAATAGGAATAGTAAACTCTACTTTCTGTCATAGTCTATGCAGTTATTTCTCCCTCCTGTTTTTAAGTGGTGAACAGAGTGGATTAATTCATGACCTGCGCTGTGGAGGCTGACGGGTCTTTGCGTGATGCCCCTCCACACTGCTGCACATTGACCATCACACACATATCAACAATGTTTGATATTATTTAGTGCTAATCTGATCGATTCATTTTTTTTTGGTGTGTTTCTGCACTGCTCTTCTTAGAGGTCAGCTCAGCTGTCGTCGGTCAAACAGTGTGTCCTGTACTGTGACGTCTTTCTGCTTGGATCTTCTGTTGGTGCAGTTTGAGTTTCTCTCTTCTTTGTTTGTTCAGACATGGTGGCTCTCACTGCTCATGATAACGACCCAGTTCTTCTTCTGTTTATTCATGTATATCATTCACTGGAATTTAAAAAATATGTTTAATACTTACAGTAGGCTACAGTGTTGTTGTTTAGAGCGCAATGAGACCTACAGTATGAGCCAGGTTGCATGTAAACGTGGTCACTAAGGGGAGGCGGTGGCAGACAGTCTGAGCGCTGTGCAAAAGCCCCCACTTTACAGCCACTGCTGCTGCAATGCCATTGACTATGGCTATAAACAAGCCTCAGCAGATAGCCAGCTCAGAGGAGTTAGGCTATAAACAAGCGTCAGCAGATAGCCAGCTCAGAGAAGTTAAGCTATAAACAAGCCTCAGCAGATGGCCAGCTCAGAGGAGTTAGGCTATAAACAAGCCTCAGCAGATAGCCAGCTAGGAGGAGTTAGGCGGAGACAGATAGCCAGCTCAGAGGAGTTAGGCTATAAACAAGCCTCAGCAGATAGCCAGCTAGGAGGAGTTAGGCGGAGACAGATAGCCAGCTCAGAGGAGTTAGGCGGAGACAGATAGCCAGCTCAGAGGAGTTAGGCGGAGACAGATAGCCAGCTAGGAGGAGTTAGGCGGAGACAGATAGCCAGCTCAGAGGAGTTAGGCGGAGACAGATAGCCAGCTCAGAGGAGTTAGGCGGAGACAGATAGCCAGCTAGGAGGAGTTAGGCTATAAACAAGCCTCGGCAGATAGCCAGCTCAGAGGAGTTAGGTGGAGACAGATAGCCAGCTAGGAGGAGTTAGGCGGAGACAGATAGCCAGCTAGGAGGAGTTAGGCGGAGACAGATAGCCAGCTAGGAGGAGTTAGGTGGAGACAGATAGCCAGCTAGGAGGAGTTAGGCGGAGACAGATAGCCAGCTAGGAGGAGTTAGGTGGAGACAGATAGCCAGCTAGGAGGAGTTAGGTGGAGACAGATAGCCAGCTAGGAGGAGTTAGGTGGAGACAGATAGCCAGCTAGGAGGAGTTAGGCGGAGACAGATAGCCAGCTACAGTAGGAGGAGTTAGGCGGAGACAGATAGCCAGCTAGGAGGAGTTAGGTGGAGACAGATAGCCAGCTAGGAGGAGTTAGGCGGAGACAGATAGCCAGCTAGGAGGTGTTAGGTGGAGACAGATAGCCAGCTAGGAGGAGTTAGGCGGAGACAGATAGCCAGCTAGGAGGAGTTAGGTGGAGACAGATAGCCAGCTAGGAGGAGTTAGGTGGAGACAGATAGCCAGCTAGGAGGAGTTAGGTGGAGACAGATAGCCAGCTAGGAGGAGTTAGGTGGAGACAGATAGCCAGCTAGGAGGAGTTAGGTGGAGACAGATAGCCAGCTAGGAGGAGTTAGGTGGAGACAGATAGCCAGCTAGGAGGAGTTAGGTGGAGACAGATAGCCAGCTAGGAGGAGTTAGGTGGAGACAGATAGCCAGCTAGGAGGAGTTAGGCGGAGACAGATAGCCAGCTAGGAGGAGTTAGGTGGAGACAGATAGCCAGCTAGGAGGTGTTAGGCGGAGACAGATAGCCAGCTAGGATGTGTTAGTGGAGACAGATAGCCAGCTAGGAGGAGTTAGGTGGAGACAGATAGCCAGCTAGGAGGAGTTAGGTGGAGACAGATAGCCAGCTAGGAGGAGTTAGGCGGAGACAGATAGCCAGCTAGGAGGAGTTAGGTGGAGACAGATAGCCAGCTAGGAGGTGTTAGGCGGAGACAGATAGCCAGCTAGGAGGAGTTAGGTGGAGACAGATAGCCAGCTAGGAGGAGTTAGGCGGAGACAGATAGCCAGCTAGGAGGAGTTAGGTGGAGACAGATAGCCAGCTAGGAGGTGTTAGGCGGAGACAGATAGCCAGCTAGGATGTGTTAGGTGGAGACAGATAGCCAGCTAGGAGGAGTTAGGCGGAGACAGATAGCCAGCTCAGAGGAGTTAGGTGGAGACAGATGGCCACACGGGCAGATTGGAAATGAGGAGATATTGGTGGAAGGATGAATGGGACAGAGGAAGAGGCGGGACGAGCAGTGGGGAGATAAAGAGAGAAGGAGACAGCAGAATGGATGGAGAGAGACAGATATTTTATGCAGGCAGACAAGCAGAGGAGGAGAGGAGGAGATAGGCTCAGAGGAGTTGGATAGAGGGAGCAGACAGTTGAGAGGCACTGTATGAAGGTAGAGAGAATATTGATGCTCGTGGAGGTTGGTAATGAAAACCGACAAGGAGTGTTTAATGGAATTTGATCATGCGTGCCGGCCAGGGGCAATGCTAAAAATCCCCCCCCTCCCCATCTGCAGATCCGTCACTGTGACACACACATTGACTTTCCTTAACGTTCACAAGGCATCCACG
>NC_139636.1:19034531-19049531 GCF_964638095.1 Poromitra crassiceps
ACACACACACACACACACACACACACACACACACCACTCCAGACAGTTGCAAAGCAGAGGATTGCTATGTCACCATGAGAGGCTTACCAATGCGACTCCCATCCTGCAAAGCAGCCTTTGATCAGCACCATGGACAGCAGCCGACCTGCTGATCATCTGTTCAGCTGTCCGTGGTTCTGATCAAAGGCTGGCCCAAACACCATCCAATCTAACAGCCTGCCCTGGCCCAAACACCATCCAATCTAACAGCCTGCCCTGGCCCACACACCATCAAATCTAACTTATCACAAACAGACATGCCCTGACAGGTTAAAACAAACAAACAAAACAAACAAACAAAAATGGAAAAGTGAGGTCCCTGACCCCGTTTGTTCTACATATTATAACAACACTATTTAGCATTGTATTTCACATCAAATTTGACCCCATAATCAGAACAAATATTGGGCAGCTGTAGAAACCCAGCAGTGCAAGGACAAAACTGAATGTGGCCATGATTTATTTATGTTAATGCTACATGTAGCAAAAGTTTCTTTACTATACAATATTGCAGATAGACCCTCAGTTCCCAGCTATATATACTGTATATACACAAGCAAATCAGCACTGCAAGGAGGAAACTTGACTCACGAAGCACAGCCCTCATTCAACAGCCATTTCAGAGTTGGCACAATGGTAAAAACATATTCCTACAATGGTATTACTTCCTAAGCCCAAGCGTAACAGCCTCAGCTTTTTGTGGCATTCTGTAGTGTTTGGGTTTTCCATCTATTACCATAAATTCCCATAATGCAACATGCATTCAAAGTTCTTGTGATTCCAAGCAAATTCACATTTGGAAATTCAGAAACAAAGATCTGCGATAAATGTTCCGTTTAAATCTGTTATGTGATGTTTAATGTACTGTAGATCATGTTGTTTTTCTTCATTGGGAGTGGAAATATAATTTTTGTTTGTTGAATGCAGTGGGTGGTCTGTTCATATTGACTCAAAGATGAACAAAGTGCTATATTCTTCAAGCCACCAGGAACACCCTTCAGATGTCATTCTAACTGTGCAGACTACAGGTGTGGGATTAAAACTGCATTAGTCCATAAAATGGAGGGTGGGGGGGGCGGACTTCTTTGGCACACCGGCCTGTGGTAGTGAAGCACACAGAAATATCTTGATGGAACAAAACTGTGTGTGAGTTATTCAAGTGAGGCTTCAAGTTCAGGTGAAATTCATGATTCAATATTCAAGATTAATTTTAATAGCCATAGTGAGTAATCATATATTACAAATGAGGAATTTGCGTGTGCAGCGCAGCGATCACATCAGTAGCAGAAAACAGAGCAGACAGAAAACAATCTCAAATGCTAAATGATAAATTGTGGAGTGTTACATACTGTAAGAAAGCAATTTTCTGCTCGTCGATGACAAGTTGTTTTCGTCTATTACATTGCTCAGAGTTTGTTGCTGAATCTCCTACTAAAATATCCAGGCAGCATAGAAGATGTTTAGCAGAGTGTTGCAGGCAGATTGTTTTCTAATGACTGTATGCAATTTTGTGTGTGTGTGTGTGTGTGTGTGTGTGTGTGTGTGTGTGTGTGTGTGTGTGTGTGTGTGTGCGTGCGTGCGTGCGTGCGTGCGTGCGTGCGTTTGTGTAGCCGTGGTGAAGACGCCGCCCAGCAACCTGTGGATCATGGCAGTCCTGACGCCCGTCTTCTTGCTGATGGTGGTGATCGGCATGGTGGCCTTCATTCTGTGTAAGAGGAACAGGGTCATCTTCAAAACCAGCGCCTTCAGGACCTTCAGGACTCGCTCCAAGGTAACAATGTCAAACCTCCCCGCTAAGCTAACCTGAGCGGGGCAGTTTTGTTTGGTCGCATTGACGCCAATGCAGAAGTACCAAAAACTGCAGTTCCTCGAATGGTCACTTGAGGCTGGCTCCAAAAGCGAGTCGTTCCCCATTCACCACCATGGTAAAATGCCTGGCGTTACAGCAGAAATAGTATGTTTACAGTCTGGTTCAAAAAGCGGTTTTGGTCTCTATAGCTAATTTCACCTTTCATGACGGCGGGTGAATTTTTATATAACTCACCCATTTAGAGTAAGATAGACGATAAAAAAGACGATGTTTTGGGCGTAATTGAAAGGTCGTCTGTCCGGAGTCCGGACCAATAGCTGCGGCGCTACGGCACTGGGAAACCCCCTCTCATCAAAATATGGCTACAAATATGTCACTTATGGCTCAAAAAACAATTGAAAAAACAGAAGAACAAGATGGCAGCGGCCAAAATAACAATCCTGAGGCTTCAAAATGGGAGTCCACAGACCAGCTGCTATGCCCACTGATGACTTCTGAAACTTTTGAAAGGACATTTAGCATGCTGGCTTTTTCCACACCGCTAAACAGGCACTTTTTTTAACACTTCAGTCTCCGCCCCATCTTCTTTCTTCTTCTCCTGTTAATACGACAGACGGGTTGCCGCCTCACTCTGGGCTATTATTTCTCGCGTCTGACCTTAACGTGTCCCAGAAAGCAATTCTACTGTGAAATGTCCACTGTGATTACATCACCGAGCTCTGAATGTGTTACTCATCGCCTGGCAAACCTGTTGCGTGAAGCCCTTCCTTCAGGTCAGGGAATTCAATGCCCATCTGCATGGGCCTGAGCATTTGTTTTCCCTCTGCCCAATAGCCCATGGTCATCGCTAATCATGCGTGCCGTAAAGACCAATCGGACGAGAGGAAGCAGGAAGGGCTCAGTATGCTACCTTGGGGTAACGTTGACCCTTTCACAATAAAGGCTGTGTTCACTCAACATCCACTCAATGGAGGTTAAATTAAATCCAAGACCATGTGATAATAGATCTCTACAACCTAGTTTGATATCAGATTGTCTTCCTGACTGCAGTGCATTGCATGAACCCATAACAGCAGATAATGATATCTGTCCAATAGAAGAAGTAGTGAACATGTTCTGATGTAGGTTTCCATTGTCCAGAATCCCATAGTCGTGAAGCTAGTTTCACATTTGTTGTGATGAATAGATGTCCAACCCAACTGTTGGCTTGGTGAGACGTGCTGTCATTGGCTACATTTACATGCACAGAGGAACTTGGCTATTTCCCAGATTCCAGTTGAGGTCTTCAGCCGGTTAAGCTGTTTACATGAACTTCTGACACCCTGGGATTGAGTCTCTTTGCTGCCGTGAATAACCAATAAACAGAATATCCCCTGTCTGCAGATAAAACACTCTGCCAGCCAAAAAGTATGAAAAGGTTTGGCCAGCAGCGCACACCTCCCTGTTTGAGCGATAGTAGGTAAGAAATGATGATAGTCATCTGTGCAATCTTCTTCTCCTGACAAAGAAGTTACAGGCAATGCTGCACAAGTTTGTGCAGATGATGAAAACCAGAAGTGAAGGCAGTAACATGTTTAATATTCCAGTAAGCCAGGCATCTTAACCATGTTTCTCATCATCAAAGTACAATCTTAACCATGTTATTCTGACCCAGTTCTGATTTTTTTACATGCAGCGACTCAAAACCAGGTTACTTGAGTCAGCGGGTTAAGAGTGTGTGTGTGTGTGTGTGTATTTATGTGTGTGTGTGTGTGTGTGTGTGTGTGTGTGTGTGTGTGTGTGTGTGTGTGTGTGTCAACGAAACCACTGAATGCGACAATTGTGACACTAACAACATGCTGTCAAACAGGCATTGTGCATTAATTGCATCAAATCAGCATCATACTAGGCCGCAGACTTTTTTTTTTTTATTGTAGTCAAATCTATTCTGTTGCTTTGTTTAATTTTAATTATTGCGTTAACGTTTTCCCACATCATGCCCCACTAACTGTTCTATTGTAGTCAAATCTTTTCTGTTGCTTTGTTTCATTTGAATTATTCTGTTAACGTTTCCCTCATCATGTCCTTCTAACTCTCTCCCTGTTCAGACATCATATCGAAGGGAAGGCAGTTACCACCACCAGGTATTCACTGAGTGACCAGTATGGGTGGATAACTGACTGATTTACTGACTGAATAATTGACTCACTGACTGACTGACTGACTGACTGACAGACTGACTGACTGACTGACTGACTGACTGACTGACTGACTGAAAGAATGAATTATACTGATGACTTGTTTAAGTTACCAATCAACAGGTTGGCTGATTGTTAACTGACTGGCTGAAGGACTGACTGACTGATTGACTATTAAATAACAGGTTGACTAGTTGGCTGGCTGCCTTGTTGGCTGGCTGGTTGTTGTATGTGCTGCCTGTTGTTGCTGGGTAAAATTCTTGCATGTGGCTATGCTGTGGACATGACCTATTCCACCATCCTCTCCTCATTGGCTGTGGTAGATCAATAGGAGCAGAGGAGAGGAAGGAGACAGGGGGGAGGGGGGGCAGTGAGGGAAGGTGCAAAAGCATAATAGAGGCAAAGGATTCACCAGCACGTTCCTTGAGGTATAAACTGTTTAGGTTTGAGTTGATGGACGAAATGATTTAGGGGGGGAGGGCACATGATACACATAAACATGTGTACTTTTATTTTTTTACAACATCCGTAAGATGTGCCTGAACCTTGCATCATCAGCCTAGACAACTCCCTCCCTCCCTCCTGCCAATTTCCTTCCCTCCCAGACCGTCCTCATCTTCCTCGTCTCACAATGCGCTCACATATGAAACAGGGACTGGTGTTTTGGGTAACAAGTAGGCCAATGTCTTTGGCCAGTTTATGAAGCTGCAGATTGTAAGATGTATGATGTGTCATATATTGAAATGTGAAAATAGTTAGATTACATTATGTTACATTACATTATGTCATTTAGCAGACGCTTTTATCCAAAGTGACTTACGATATCACATTTTGTCAACAGTACAGAAAACAACTATGGAACACAATCAATGACAGCTAAGATAGATAGATTGATAGACTAGAGTAGCACTGGAGAGTAGTTTGAGATTTTTTTTTTTTTTTTAGTAAAGATGTTAGTTCAATAAGGGCCCAGGTGTAGCCTGAAAAGGTGAGTTTTTAGTCTCCGCCGAAAGATGGGCTGAGACTCTGCCGTTCTGACCGAAGGGGGGACCTCGTTCCACCATTGTGGCCTCAGGGACGAGAAGAGTTGCAATCAGAGTGAGCGACTTTTGAGCCCACGTAGCGGTGGAGGCACGCAGTGATGCGTGCCTCGATTTGGGTGTGAGGGGGTAGAGGTAGAGCTGAGTGTCATCGGCATAGCAGTGATAAGAGAAGCCATGAGATGAGATCACATGGCCAAGATATCTGATATAGAGAAGGAATAGCAACGAGCCCAGGACTGAGCCCTGGGCGACACCAGTGCTAAGAGTGCAGGATCTGGATAAGGATCCTCGCCATAGGACCTGTATGAGCGGTTAGAGAGATAGGAAGCAAACCAGGAGTGTGCAGATCCTGAGATACCTAGGTCAGAGGGAACGGAGAGAAGTTCAAGAACAGATGCTACTCCTAACAGCAACATTCAGAGACAATCACCCTGAAAGTTGGTGAACAAGCTTAGTTTGCTAACAATTAGTGATCCTAAAACTGTTGTTTGTTATATTAAGTGTGTTCTTCAACATCTAACCTTGTGGAATATGGGCCGGGGACTCGGGGGAGAGAGCGTGACTTTTCTTTAACAATCTTTTATCTTGATTTGTGTGATTTCATGGTTGCCTTGTTACTTCTTTTTCCAGACCAGCTCACATATGAAGCAGGTCTCCTCTCCTCCATACCCTGCGGCTCAGTGGGAACTAATGCCTTATATGACCTATGACCCCCCTCCAACCCCACTTATTTTTGGGGGTGGGTGAGGCCCCTCTACTGGATTATGCCAGCCAGATTCATTACGGCTCGAACCCATGGCGAGCCGCGGAACAGCAGATTAAAAACAGCTAATTAAGCCATTCAAATTCAAAATGCAGCCAAAAAGAAGCATTTCAAAGGCCCATCCCTGTGTGTATACTGTTGCCATGGCAGCGCGTCAGCTGATTTGTGGGTTATTTTGGGTCTATCCTTTCCTGTCCCCTATCCCTTGAGAGGCATAGGGAAGAAGGAGGTAGGGAAGAAGGAGGTAGGATGGGTAGGTGGGACACTTTAGGCAGGTAATGGAGCTGGGAACAGGAAATAAGATGACTGTAGTCTAAAAACTCTGCCTGTGTTTGCCTGTGTGTGTGTTCCCCGCTCTCGCCTCGCCTCCCTCATAGTATTTACACATGCGGCGGCCAAACTCTGAGCTTTTATTTGCCTTTCAAAACCAATTGTAAACATTTAATGTTACTTCTGTTGTGTTTTTTAGAGAGAGAGAGAGAGAGAGGGCATCAAATATTAAAGAGTCCCTAAATATGAGATTTCACAAGTGGCGCCGTGAGGCAACAAGTGACGTTCTTAAGCGCAGCCGGTCGTATTTAGCGCCATGCTGATCGGGAGCAGCAGCATGCATGAGCAAACAAGATGCATATTTCACAGAATAATTTGGCCGGCGAACAGCTTGTGGCAATGTGGCAGAGGGAAAGTGGAGTTAAGTACTTACATACCGTACTTTAATACATGTACTTTGTTGGTTAAGCTGTTTGTCGGAAGCACACCTTGAGATGCTGTGCATGTGCACGTGTGCGTGTGTGTGTGTGTGTGTGTGTGTGTGTGTGTGTGTGTGTGCGTGTGTGCGCGTGTGCGTGCGTGTGTGTGTGTGTGATCCACTGCACCTGGCCCACTTGGCCATCAGTCACCACACAGGACAACCTAAAGCTGCAAATCGATCACCTTGGTTTATATTAGGTGTGCATGTGTGTTTAAGCATTAAGCAGTGAATCTACAGCACGCACCTCGCTTCATCGGTCGTCACCAGCAACATTCTTCAAAATGGCTTGACAACACAAAAGTGTGTTGTCTCTGTGTGTTGTCTCTCCTGTGTGTTGTCTCTCCTGTGTGCTGTCTCTGTGTGTTGTCTCCTGTGTGTTGTCTCTGTGTGTTGTCTCTCCTGTGTGTTGTCTCTGTGTGTTGTCTCTCCTGTGTGTCTCTGTGTGTTGTCTCTCCTGTGTGTTGTCTCTGTGTGTTGTCTCTCCGTTCATTGAGAGCACAAATGCAGCGGCTGCCATTCAAATGTGGCTCACGGTGTGTTGCCTTTTGCTGCATCACGCCTCCATATATACAGTATGGCTCATGCACCATGTACATCTCTCCCCGCCATCTCCCCGCCTTCCCCTCCATCAGCATTCTAAATGGCCGTTGAGAAAGCTTCTATCTGTCTCTGACAGACGGATCAGAGCCTGGTGCCGCGTCCGCCGCTGTCTTTATCAAACCCAGCCGTTCGCACAAGATGAAAGACGGCTATTTATTAAGTCAACACACTGTCAGCAGACTCCGAGAGAGAGAGAGAAAGAGGGAGAGAGACAGAGAGAGAGAGAGAGAGAGAGAGAGAGGGAGGGAGAGAGACAGAGAGAGACAGAGACAGAGAGAGAGAGAGATGGAGGGAGAGAGAGAGAGAGAGAGGGAGGGAGAAGAACAGACAGGTAGAAAATGAGGGAGAAGAGAGAACAGAGGGCGGGAATAGGGGAAGGCAGGTCTGAGTTAGGAAAGAGAGGGAGAGAGGAAGTGAAAGAGAGGAGGACAGCAGTTAGGGGAGAGAGGGAGAGACCCTGGGCCAGCATCGGGGGAAGTATGACAGCGGTGACATGTCACCGCCATTTTTCAAGGTCATGCGGTCCCCTCGGCCCTGTCGTTACCCACGATCCATAGTGTCTGCTAATGTGCGACTCCTCAATAATCTATACGCCTAATGCGTACGGGCGGAGGGGGTGGCGGGATGTATTTGGAACAGCCCATTTGAACCGCAGCGTAATGCGATAGGCGAACAAATGTCTGCACTCTGCATACATCTTTAACACGGAAGAGTCACAACTGTCGTCATACATTACTTCAGTGAGCGGAGGGAAGACGCACAGTGCACGCACACACACACGCACACACGCACACACGCACACACACACACACACACACACACACACACACACACACAGTCCCCCTTCCCAGGGAGTTTATTGTTGTTTATTGACTTTCCAGCATTACCAGCGCCCCCGTGTGACTGGTCATTGAGTCCGGCCTCGCTCACAGAGTTGGCATGCAGTCTCTCCTCTCTCTCCCCAGAGGGTTTTCATAGTCCAATTTGCTGGCTGATTACAACTCCGCTCACCTGTGTGGTAGTCCACTGGCTGATTCAAACACTCCTCACCTGAGCTCCTCCACTCTGGAGCCCTCCATGGTGCTGAACCTGCCTTGAGTGATTTTTGCCCACTAATTTTAGCCATTATTGCCCTTTATCTAATTCAAAAACTGGGCTCCGTTAGGTCACCCGCAGGGGTGCTCTTTACACTTCCTGAATGATTCAGGGCAATCGTATGTAAAATGGCATAGCTGTGGCCGAACACAGTTCTGCTCTCTCTCACACGCACACACGCACGCACGCACACACACACACACACACACACACACACACACACACACACACACACACACACACACACACACACAGTTTTCATATAGTCTACTTCCCTGGCTGATTCCAACTGACTACAGCTGTCCTCCTCTGCTCAGGTGTCTTTCCATCATAGCTAACGACTGGAGCTCTCATCGTGCTGAGCCTGTGTTCACTCATTTTGGCCATTAATTAGCCATTTTTGCCCTATTTACTTAATTCACAAATCCTCTGTTACAGTAGGTCACCCGCAGGGGTGCTCTTTACACTTCCTGAAAGATTCAGCGCAATTGCACATAAGATGGCATAGCTGTGGCCGAACACAATTTAGCTCACTCACACACAGACAGTTGGCGTTCTTATTACTAGCGGAATAGCCGTGCTGCAGTGTCTCAAGTATAAATGTTGCGTTGCTTCGAAGTGGTCCTCATTTAAAATATTGCAATTATCTAAGCTGAAATCTACTTATCTCAAATCTCAAATCCACTAGCATTTAGGAGTCTGCAGATATTGGTGATCTCCGGTTCGACATCTAATCTTGGGATGGTCACTTTGTTGCTCCTTGTCTGTGAGCTCCTCCCTGAGGAGGGGTAGCAAGTCTCTGAAGTTGGACTTTAGCAGCTTCCTGGTAAAGCCAAGACACAGTTGAGTGTGTCAGTCTCTGAGAGAGTGCAGAGAGCTTCTGGGTACCCTGAGTACCTCTGGCCAAGTATGACTTTACAAGCCCGTTTCTGCGTGCTTTCCAGCCTTTTAGCCTGCTCTATATATATCCATGCCAGGGCGCTCTCTCTCTCTCCTATCAATTTCCCTGACACTTATCCGCGGTCGCAGCCACGTGCGATCGAGCTGGCGGTGTGTGTATGATATCTCCAATAAATTATTAACAGTCCGCCCCATGGCCCCCACGTGCAGCATATCCTCACATCCACTCCAGAGTTTAACACGCATCGTCAAATGCGTTACGACTTCCTTTTTGGTAAAGCTGCCGAAGATAGCAAAAGTAAGGCCAAAAAAAATCAGGGTTTTGTCTACTTTGTTGTATAACTGAAAAAGTATCTCTCTCTCTCTCTCTCTCTCTCTCATTTTCTTTTACATCAATGGAAAGGCATTTAGCAATACAAAGAACACGCTCAGGCCTTTGCAGCCCTTTTTAATGTTCTGTCTCTTTATGCCAAAACCCCCGGACTTCAAAGGTGCCGTTATTTATTTATTTATTTATTTATTTATTTATTTATTTATGTATTCATTTATTTATTTATTTATTCACTCACTTTTTCATTATTGCCAACCTCAGTGTTGGGAGGCTGATAAAAACTGGTCTGGGGGTGGAGGGAGGACATCCAATTACCTTTATCTGTAATTGGAACAACATTTATCTGGGAGCGTTCCTTTAATATTCAGTGGACCGTGGCAGGTTCGCTGTAAGCAATGCTGACTTCAGTGTAGCCATGTCGGCCTCTTGATTGCGTTACAAATGTCGTTGTTGTTTGGACGGGTGTTGCAGTAGATTTCCTACGCAGATTCGCTTTTACCCAAGCGATGGTGGAGGGGAGATGTTCTGCCTCTAATTCCCACCGTCTCTCAGATGATGAGATGTCTCATTAGAGCCACACAAATGTGATATTTGTTTTTATTGATATGATTTTGTCCAGAATACTGTATACTGTAATTCTGTATTTTGGGGTCTGTAAGCTGTCATAGTTATTATTATGGTCTACCATCCAGGCCTACTCCTGTGATGTCCCAAAATCATACATACTAATGTAATGTTATCCCTGCACAGCATAAGGCATATAATATTTCTAATCGAGGTGATTCGGCAACAAAACCCGCATTACAACTAGATTATACTTGAAAAGAAATTAACAGAGCTGGATCATTTGATTATAATACCAATACCCTTTCGCTGTAGCCACTGCTGGTGTGTTTTGTGTTGTGTCCAAGCGCTGCTTCAGTAGCTGCTAGCTCCATCCTTTGTAGCTTTAGTTAGTTCAGACGACTGTTTGTTGTTGTTGTTGTTGTTGTTGTGGAGAAGAATGAAGGTGGAGGTGGCCCATTTATCGTTATATAGTAGTGGTGTCGTTGTTCGTCAATACGTGTGCATTGCTAACTGGCCGTAGGTATAGAAGACAACCTATGTGCAAGAAGGCCCGTTTTGGCAAAAGCTTTGTCCCAACAGCCATACGAACCCTAAATATGTAACCATACACTCTAGTTACTATGTGGTGTGCAATGTGAACATATGTCTCTGTTTTAGGCTACTGTTTCCTATGTTTATGTGTTTTTTTGTACAGTGTACATTGTATCCTGGTACTTTGTACAACCCTATACCTTTTATGTCCTACATGTTTGTATTATGTACGCACCTTCTGTGAAAAATAATTTCCTCTCTCAGGACAAATAAAGCTATCTATCTATCTATCTATCTATCTGTCTATCTATCTAAAATAACAGCCTATGCTCTGCCCATATCAGGGCATGTTGTGCAGAGTGACTGTAGCCATCCCTTGTAGAAACGCTGTAGTGGATAAGGATCAGCGAGGTATCCGATCCTTCTGTTGCTGTAATGATAAATGTGTGTCCATGTTAGCCGGCTGTTATTCCATTGCTGCAGGCATCTCTCTACTGCTCGTCACCGGCCAGATGCATCTTGTTATCAATCAACTACCTTCGGCAGGAAATGACGTCACACCCCTAAAAACTCTGGTGCAACATGGGATATGCAGTCTTTATCAGACACCATCTTAATAAAACGTAAACTGCAAGCGTCTTTCTATCATAAGGATAGTCCCTGGGCCCCACGTTGGCAACCACTGTCTTAGATCAAGGGAAAGAACAGGACGTGGTGGATTTGCACTTCACCTCCTCTCCAGTAGGCTTTGCTGCGCGGCCTGTCTTTGCTGGTGCTTTGATTGTTTAAGTAAATCACATTTCTCTTCAACCCAGCTCCAGTATGAATGCTCACATTACTGTAACCATGCATCCTTCCATCCTGGTCTGAGTGCTGTATTTTGTGACGACATATCGCTCATTGTGGGTTCTAACGTAGATGGGAGTGCACTTACAGTACGAGTCTGCTTTGTAAAGGTATCTTCCCTCATACAGTGTTCAGCTCTCTCACCAGCTTTTGGCCTGTGCTCTGCAATGTAAAGATGTAAAAATGTACAGTGCAATTCTGCTGTATCCTGTATTGACTTTTTTCTGACTTGTCCTCGCATGCGCTGGATGTCCTGGAAACTGCTACTATAATGCATCATAAATGAATAGAGTTGGCCTCTGGTTGTTTGTGGGTCAATCAGTCCTACATGTAAAGTCAACCCCTTAAAAGAAAATCTCATCATTGTAAAAGTTTGAGTTCCAAAATTCAAAATCCACTTTCTGAACGGATTGATAAAAGGAACGGGAGCTTTGAGCCTGTAGAGAATGGGCCGTGACCTCTGATCCCTATATGTGTGTTGACTTGTTCCCCTGCCAGCCTGTCCAGGGCTTCGACTACGCCAAGCAGCACATAGGCCGCCCGGGCGAGGAGACGGTCTCCTCCGTCATCAAGGAGACGCTGGTGCTGGGCCTGCCGGTGAGGGACGCCCCGCTGTCACTGGACAAGAAGGTCCACCAGGACGGGACGGCCAGCAAGAGGCCTCCATCTGCCGACATACACAAAGGAGGGTAAGGGAGGCAGCTTGTTCATTTGATGTTAGCTTTGCTTGAATGTTTGCTGGTATGTAAGTTTGTGTTAGGGTTAGACTGACGTATAGGGATGGGGATTGTTTAGTATTTTTCTGATTGGCTGGTAACTTCTAAATCTACAGGTAGCAGCCACATTGGCTGGTGATCAAACAAGCATGAATTCACAATATCTGCGACCACATATGCAAATTTCCCACCATACTCCGCCTCTGCCGCCCTGCATTTCAAAATCACCCCGCCCCCCCGACCGCACGTTTATTTTCAAGCCCTGCACTGTTCCTAGCTGGAAACCATGAAGGGAAGGGAAAGCAAAGCCTGAAGTGCTGGAGCAGCTGTCTCAGTCAGTGAACAAGCCTGTGTCAAAGCCCCCCAGCTTTTCAGGAGGCCGAGGCATCAGCAGTGTTAAGCCAGGAAGAAGCCGTAAGCAGTAAGCAGCGCCGCCTCCAACAGATTGGCTTGAATCTGTCTAAGTCTAGTGCTAACGAGGAAATATTGACCTAAGCTTGGAGACCAAATAAATGTATTTGCACATTTGGATGTAACAAATCGCTGGCTTCAGAAAACTGCTGTTAATTGTTGATAACAGCATCGTTCCTAAAGCTGGGAGAAACCGCTATTAATTTAGCCACCAGTGACCATGTTGCATTTTAATAAATCATCCTCCACATTAATTTTGAGACATTAGGAGACTGACAATCAAGTCACTTTAAATGCAATCATTCCAAGAAGTCTGTGCTCTTCTGAATTTAAATATTAAAAACCTGGCTTGGAGAGTGTCAAATGGAAGCAAGTAAGAATGATTGTGAATTAATGTGCAATTCTTGGCAAATGGATTCAGCCCTCAAGTAGGAATGGCATAGATTATGGAAGTAAAGTAAATCAATATGATTTACAAACATCTGCTGGAACCATGCAGTTTTCAATTTAGTTGCCAACATGTGCAGATAGTTGTTTTATTCCCAAAAGACGTCACTATGATTTTCAATTATCATTTGCACGGGCACACAGAATTGAACAATGAAAATGTTTTATTATTTTGAAAATCTCATTTTTGTCCGTCCCTAGATGGTTTTCTGCTAGAAGCTACACCCACCCACGCACCCCCTCAACCCCCGGCACACACACACACATGCACCCACCCGCCCACGTTCAGCCCTGGTTCAGCCCTGACAGCTTTGCTTGAGAAAGTTTGGAGTCATAAATATGCGAAGCATCGTGCTTCTTCTTCTTCTTCTTCCCTCATAGAAATGCAAATTCAGATCCACAGCCTCAGTTTAGAGACCACTAAAGGAAAGATGAATGAAAGTGGGATTAGTTGTGCTCTGCTTGATAAACACATGTATATTTATAACCCTGTGGCTGCGGCCGGGCCACCGGGAGCCATTCAGTGTAACAATGATGACGGTGTAAAAACGCCGGAGAGAGCGTGATAATCAGCTTTACGCGCACGTCTTATGGGGAACCGTTTTTCAAAGATGCTATCACAGGTTATTCAACCACCTGGCTGCACACTCATTAGAAAATGAGGCGATATCTCATCCTTTAACCCGGCGCTGTATGGAGTGTAACAGGATGAGAGGAGTGTGTGTGTGTGATGGGGGGGTTTCAAACAAAAAATGCAATTACTCTTGGACAACATTCTGAATAGCTTTTCTGTCTCGCAGGCAAGAATGAGGTCGCTGTGCTAAACCAGAAAGCTACTAAATACCCACACAAAGGCAATTCTTGCATACAGTAGACAGGAAAGCAGCCTGTGACCCATCGGCCGTGAGGATGGAGAGGCTTGGAACACTGCATTTCATTTAGCGTCGAGTCTAAACAAGTGAAAGGATCAGCTCCTTCTACTTGTTGTCAATGCAAATCGACTCTTGAATCAGGGGCTGTTGTCTGGATAGGACTGGAGTGATGATGCCTTGTTCTGCCTCGTTTCAAGAGGCCAACGCGTGTTCCTTGAACACCTGAAACAAGTGGGGAACAAGTGGTGCTGCCTATAGTGCACTGCAGGCATCAGATTTGAAATACCAACAGCGCAGAACCAGCAGTATTTTGGGAAAAGGTATTTATACAGTATGTAGGCAGGCACAGGTTTCTATGCTTTCCAGGTAGGCTACCCCCATTCATTTTTTTTTAGCCTAAATTTACTTTAGCTTCTTCTGGCTGCTCCCTCAAAATCTCCAAATAAAAACTATCAACTTTAACAGTGTTCACAGCTGTGGAAGCAGCAGGACTAAGCCATGTCCAGTAAGCAGGTGGGGGGAGACTATACTGTCTGCATGGGTAGACGTCGGCACAGTGTGAGACATTTGTTTTGCATTGAGAACACAGACGTCAGTAGAGCTGGGTATTGGTTCAAATTTCAAGAATCGATTTGATTCCGATTCACAAGGTTGCGAATCGATTAATCGCGATTCGATTCGATTCGATTCCGATTCGATTAATTTCAATATCGATTTGGTTATTGATACCAAAACGTGTTTTTTGAGCTGTAACCTGAATTACATGACTGTCCAGTTATGTAACACAGGGGTTCCCAACCTTTTTTTTGCCAAGTAGATACATGGGGAAAAAAAGTTGCGGACCGGTTGTCCATTTGAATATATTTACTCACCAGGTCAAACACCAGGTGACAAAGGGTAATTAACAGCCTTTTCATCTGTCAATAAAGACACTTTCACAATTATACACAGTGATTTGATTTCAGCCTATATGATTTCTAAAAGTAGATATTTGATCAAACATTTCCATTTATGTAGCCTACAGTATTTATGTTTTTGTTTCAACTACAAACATAAATAAACGTCAACTTGAAACTATGTTTCAACTACCACACACAGCAT
>NC_139636.1:19052031-19054531 GCF_964638095.1 Poromitra crassiceps
CTTCAAAGTGAGAGCCAAATCAAAAGAGACAGCATTGTGACATTGTTCTTTAAATGTGGGTGCAGGGGGAGTATTGTAATGTGACAACATTGTGTCGGTTTGTAACCTGTTTCAGCTGATTTCAGGCAGCTTACCTCATTCCAGGAGGCGCCGCACACAGATGAAAGTGAAGCAGTTGGCAGGTCGTGTTCCTCCAGTGTTGCGTCAGGTTACTTTTGAGCAGGATCACTGAAGAAAGACAGGGAAGCAGGTAGAGAGAGTGAAGAAAGACAGGGAAGCAGGTAGAGAGAATTGTGACCAAGGCCAGATTAGCACCAACAGGGGCCCCTGGGCACTGAAGCTCCCAGATTTCCATGTTTCCTTGTTTCCCTACTGATGTGATTTTGTTTCGTCATGAATTAGTTCAACCAGGCAAGTCCAAAATGGATGACAGGTTAATGCCAGCCATTCAAAGCTTCCCAGTTCTTGGTTCTCTGTTCTCTCTCATTTGAAAGACAGGAGAAGGGTTTCATCTATCTTTGGCGCTGCTGGTAAACTTTTGTTTATTTCAGATGAATGCGACCTAATTAGTGTTTGCTAACGAGTTGTGTTGACATGTTACATTAGGAAAGGCAATATCAAAGCAATGAAAAATACACGATTTGCCGGCGTCAGAATAGAGCAGCGAATATGATTGCAGTGTGTAGTGTAAGTGGTGTGTGTCTTTATTCCCTGTTGTTTTACATCCACCTGGTGATTAGAATAATGATACAATGAAAAGTTATCATATTCATTATTTTTCTCCTCACTGATACTGTCAAGTATTCCTCATACAGTCTAAAGCAGCATTTCATTTTTTAATTGGATATTTTCACTCTTTAGCATGCACACCTCCATATGGGAGTTCAGGAGATGTCGATGCTCAACGTTACAGCATCTGCTGTCAGCACCAACTTTCAGCCTCTCTCCTCCGCTTTCAAAACGGAGAACTACAAACAGGCAAAATTACTCTGTGAAAAGTACGACCATCACCGAAGGAGATACTCAGCCTGTTTTGCCTTGCTTGTATGTGTACTGGATATCAGGGGTTTTTGCATTCAAAAAGTGAGTGATTCTCTGAGAGCATACAGTGAATATACATGATCTTAATCCTAGTTATATTTTAACAGAGATTCCTATTATAGGCTAGGCTACAGCTCCTATGATTCTAAATATTTTCTTCTCCAGCGGTGTCGGTAAATGCACTCTGGCTTCAATATGCCTTCTTCCACATATTACTGGCTGATCTTTTTCCAGCTCTGATAACTCAAAAATTGGTTTCGGAAACATTGCTATGATCGCTGCGAACGCTGCGACTGCCGTGCGTCTGTTCAGTGACATTCTACGACACTGTGATTTTCAATCTCTTTTGCATCAGCAAACCAATGTTCACAGTAATTTGGGTGATTTATAGTGTTTATGCAGGCGAATGGATGGATACCCAGAGGAGAGGATGAGTAATTGTTTCATTTTTCATATTCCCCACACTGTTCTCAGAAAAAGCACAAGGCGGACAGAAGAAAAACACAGTGAAAAATATACACAGCACTGTCAAAGAAAATGAAAGATGAATAAATCTGTGATTCCTGTGAACAAAAAGATATCATGCTCACAGGAAGGAAAGAGCAAAGTGAAGAGAGAGAGAGAGAGAGAGAGAGAGAGAGAGAGAGAGAGAGAGAGAGAGAGAGAGAGAGAGAGAGAGAGAGAGAGAGAGAGAGAGAGAGAGAGAGAGAGAGAGAGAGAGAGAGAGAGAGAGAGAGAGAGAGAGTTGTGGACAAGAAGCAGCACACAAAATTGCAAAAGTTCACATCAAGGATGGAAAAAGGTTGACAGAAATCATTGCCTGAATGAAAAAATGTAAACTGCTTTATCTACATGTGCAATGCAGAATCCTATGAAACTTTCTAAGGCTTTAAAAGGAATCATTATGATTTTAAAATCATTTACTGACACTCTCAAATCTACTGGAAGCCAGTCGAATTCTGTAATTTAACTCGTGAATGGAAGAAGGGAGGATAAGGGTAAGCGAATGAAATGAACCTTATTTGAATCATGGTCAGAAGAAGGATAAGACGCCAGCGGTATAGAGAGGTCTGATGTCATTTTGTAGGCTGTAATTGAGCTTTTGCGTTGCTATTTAGTGTTCAATACAATACAATGCTTTATTGTCCCTTAAGGGAAAGTTGTTTCCACAGCTTGCACTTTCTGCCTCACATCAATACATAAAAATACATAATACACACACACACACACACACACACACACACACACACACACACACACACACACACACACACACACACACACACAGAGACTGTATAACCCACACAAAACATGGACAGTAACATGTGAATGGAATGTGAATGTGAATGTGAACCCTGAATGTGAATGTGTGTCTATGAATGGAATTTGTATGAAATGCCAAAAACATGTCTGTGTATACGAGGGAACAGCGTGACGTCACAACCACCCAGAAATGTGG
>NC_139636.1:19059531-19092031 GCF_964638095.1 Poromitra crassiceps
GTGTAGCAGTAGATTCCCTGCCTACCAACAGGAGGGTCGCAGGTTCGCACCCCCGTGTTACCTCCGGCTTGGTCGGGCATCCATACAGGCACGATTGGCTGGTGTCTGCGGCTGGAAGCCGGATTGCTGGTATGTGCCCTGGTCGCTGCACTGGTGCCTCCTCTGGTCGGTCGGGGTGGAAGGGAACTGGTGGGAATAGTGTGATCCTCCCACGTGCTACGTCCTGCCGGTGAAGCTCCCCCTGTCAGATGAAAAGAAGTGGCTGGAAACTCTGCATGTGTCGGAGGAAGCATGGTGCTAGTCTCAGCTCTCCCCAGATCGGCAGAGATGGAGCAGCGACCAGGGCAGCAGGGGGGGAAATTGGCCAAGTACAATTGGGGAGAAAATGGGGGGGGGGAAAAATTACTGAGGCTCGAACCCACAACCTCAAAATTGACAGAGGCTTGAACCCATGAGCTCAATGCTGCTGGGCAGCAACCATACTCTCTGAGCCACTGGGGCACACTTCGTTTTTCTCAGAGCAATTCACTCTTTCCTCTGGCTGTCGCCATTCAAAACTGACAAAGGCTTGAACCCACGACCTGAAAACTGACTGAGGCTCGAACCCACAAGCACACACGCATGTCCCCACCACTTTTCAACACAAAATGACGCCCTTGTGTACTCAGATGTCAATATGGTCTGACAGAGATGTCTGGAAATTTGAGTCTGGAAAAGTATGGAATTTTGAAATGGAAAATGTGTAGGACCCCTGGCCAGAGCAGTGGCTCCCAAACTCCAAGGGGGCTCCAGGGGGTCCGCCACAAAATGTGTGTAGTGTTTAATTAACTATATACATGATCTGAAATTCAGAATGTAAAACACTCTAAAGGATCAGAGGCCACTTTCAAAGTAGAGTCCAATTGTGCTATTGAATATTATGAATAATTCTATTATTATATAATTTCATTCCATTATACATTATTTAATCAATAAGCCATGAGAGGTCATGCTTTATGGCTGAGAGGCATTTTTAGTCAGAGGGAAGCTGATGGCTTCTTTTTTTTAAGAGTGTGAATGGTCAATATACAGTATATATTAATCCATGATAATGACATCATAATACAATTGTATTCTTCCGCCATATCATTCTTGATCAGTAGCTAAAGTTACTTAAGTGGTGTGTGAGTAGGGAGTATGAGTGGTGTGGTGACATTTTCATCTAAATGTCTGTTCTGCTACTCTACACACTATCTATTAATAACACAATACTGATCCAAACTACAGTATTTCTAGTTCATGAAAAAACAAAGTGTCTGGTCCTCTGGCACTGCAGTTATCTCTTGCTGCCATTTGGGGCCAGCGGTGTGCAAAGGTGCCGGCGATCACTGTCATGAGCAGCAGCAGCAGCAGCAGCACAATACAATGCTCATTCAATCATCAGTGTTGGTGGCGTTTGGTCCTGCAGGTACTCCCACCCCAGGGAGCCCACCTACTGGAGCCGGCAGTCTCTGAGCAGCCCCAGCCCGCTGGAGACAGAGATGGACCTTCTGGTGCTGAGGGAGCGGTCCAGGAGGGGCATCCGCAACAACGGCTACGATGTGAGTAGCTGACATGGAAGAGGGAGGGAGGGAGGGAGGGAGGGAGGGAGGGAGGGACCTGGTAGTGTCTATTGAGGTCCAAGTCAAGTCAACTTTCTTGGGGGGAAAAGAAACACAAGTATGGAACACAACAGTAGAATTAAGACCAGAGCAAAATCCCAGCACGAAATAAGAGATATACTGTAACTAGAGCTTAGAAGATCATGCCGGATGCAGTCAAATCTCCCCCAAAAAATAGGTTTAAGACAAGTTTTCAACATTCCGATGGATTTGGATGCTCTGAGGCTGAGAGAGGCCTGGCTTAATTCGTGGCAGCGGCAGCTGCCTCGGCAGTTTACAGACCTGCCGCGGAAGGTCAGTTGCTGCCACTGACCTGTAGGGGCACTGTTTCCCGACCTGCCGTGGCAGGTTTGTAGGGGCGCTGTTTACCGACCTGCTGCAGCAGGTCAGTTGCTGCCACTGACCTGTAGGGGCGCTCTTTCCCGACCTGCCGCGGCAGGAAACAGTGGCTAAAGGTGACATTTTACATTAAAGAAACACATATTTCCCTCTGGAGTTGGTGGACACAAATGAAACAGAGCTAAAAAAAAATAAAAAATAAAGACTGAATATTGGACTAACATTCATCAGGTGACACAAACACCACTGAAACTGGTAAAACAAAAAAAGGAAGAGGAGGAGGCTGAGCAGCAGGGGCAGACACACACACACACACACACACATACACACAGGCTTTGAGGAAAGCTATTCCGCATTATCAGCGCAGCCACAGCGAAAGCCCCATCACCCAGGGCTTAACTGGGAGGTGAAAGCCACATCACCCAGGGCTTCACTGGGAGGTGAAAGCCCCATCACCCAGGGCTTCACTGGGAGGTTAAAGCCCCATCACCCAGGGCTTCACTGGGAGGTGAAAGCCCCATCACCCAGGGCTTCACTGGGAGGTGAAAGCCCCATCACCCAGGACTTCACTGGGAGGTTAAAGCCTCATCACCCAGGGCTTCACTGGGAGGTGAAAGCCTCATCACCCAGGGCTTCACTGGGAGGTTAAAGCCTCATCACCCAGGGCTTCACTGGGAGGTGTGAAAGCCCCATCACCCAGGGCTTCACTGGGAGGTGAAAGCCCCATCACCCAGGGCTTCACTGGGAGGTGAAAGCCACATCACCCAGGGCTTCACTGGGAGGTTAAAGCCCCATCACCCAGGGCTTCACTGGGAGGTGAAAGCCCCATCACCCAGGGCTTCACTGGGAGGTGAAAGCCCCATCACCCAGGGCTTCACTGGGAGGTTGGGCCCGCCAGAGGCCGCCAAGCAGAAGAGCGGAGCAGGCCGGCCTGATGTTCAGAAAGTCAGCCAGCAGCTACACCATGCAGAGCTTTGAACACAAACAGAATCCTGAAGTCCATTCTGTTGCCGACTGAAACACAGTTCAGCTTTCAGTCCCCACAAATATGAGCCATGTACTGTAGGTATGATCGATGGATGGATGGATAACGAGTGCATAATGTGTGTCTTTCTTTCTTTCTTTCTTTCTTTCTTTCTTTCGTTCTTTCTTTCTTTCTTTCGTTCTTTCTTTCTTTCTTTCTTTCTTTCTTTCTTTCTTTCTTTTTTCTTTAAAATGAATTGGTATTTTGTCTATGCTAGCTAAAAACACGGCAAAAATAACATCACAACAACGCTATTCATTCTTTCTATCCCCCCAAAAGGGGCGTGGCCTTGACGCTTTGGATGTGCAGGTCTGGTCTATTCCAAAAGGGGTCACATGACAGTTGTGGCAAAGTAAAGCTCTGTCACTTTGTCAAAAAACAACAACAACAATGAAATAATCTTCTCAGCACACCTTTAATGCTAATCCTCTCTCACCTCTCTCTCTCCTCTCTCTCTCTCCCCTCTCTCTCCTCTCTCACCTCTCTCTCTCCTCTCTCTCTCTCTCTCTCTCTCTCCTGTTCTCATTTTCACGTGCTTCTTCTTGTGCTTGAGAATTCTCCTGGTTCACACGTACGGGAATAGTAAATTACCTTTTGGTGAACTTTATAAACCGGCAAAATGGGGGAGGAAAGCAAGAGTAATGAGAGGCAGGGAAATGACAAAAGATTAGAAAAGGGGGAGAACGGCAGATTCCTTCATTTGAGAGGCAGCCAAAGAGCACGAGAGGAAAGAAACAGAGAGATAAAATGGAGATGGATGAGACAGAAGAAAGGGAAGGCAGGAGTGAGAGTGCAGCGTCTCCATGCCGCCCCTCGGCCCCGCGCCGCAGTAAGCAGCAGGCGCGCCGACACCTAGCTGAATGTCAATGACTCTGAATATGATTATAGCCTATTCACAGATTCACATGGCAAACCCCATAGCGGTTAATAGCCTTGGATGTGCTGAACCCCTCTGAAATGGCACATGGATAACATTGGGGGTGTGTGTGTGTGTGTGTGTGTGTGTGTGTGTGTGTGTGTGTGTGTGTGTGTGTGTGTGCGGCATGTGCATTGAGCATAGCTGTCTCTCTCACACACACACACACACACGACATGAGGGGCATATAACTTTTATGCAAATAAGCAAAACGTTATAGGCAAGGACTGCAGTAATTTGTCTGCTTTATGGGAAGTCAGTGTTAACTCGTTAGCTGTGCTGGCCGTAACAGCTTTATAGAGAGAGAGACAGATACTGTATACATTGGATGCCTGTGTTAATTGGAGTTGGCGCAGGCAGATCCACAGATATTACCAGTTCCTTCACAAATCATAAAAATCTATGAATTTTTTTATGTGATTGCAGCTGACACAGAAACAGTCCACATAACTATTCCTACAGTAAACGTTTACCAAATGTGCTTGTACAGAAGTCTAAGTTCAATTTTGGTCCGCTCTGTTTTACCCCACAATCTGTCCTCCTGATCGTTCTGAGTCAGCAGCCTGCATGCATGAGGGACTGGAAATGTGATAATTTGTCAAAGTATACAGCAAGTCTGAGGAGATTGGCCTGTTGGTCATGGTCCCCAGTGATGAGAACATAGACACCCACGTGTCCCTGATAGATCATTGGCTCTGGTGCTGCATGCTAACACTTTACCGACACTGTGTTGAGTCATAGTGAGGCGACTAGTGAGGAAATAAAAACAGCAGATCTCAAGTTAAATGGTGAGTAATCTTAAATGATATGCAACTAAGACTGGCAGTTTGTGTGAAGGAGTTGGTCAAATGTATGCACCAGAGTAGAGCTGCAACCATTAGTCGATTCATCGATTTGTCGATTGACAGAAAATTAATCGCAAACTTTAAAAATATATATATAATCGATTAAACGTTTAGACAAATTTTTAAGAAAAAATATGAAAATTGCCTCGTTCCAGCCTCTTAAATATGAATATTTTCTGGTTTCTTTAGTCTTCTATGACAGTAAACTGATTCTTGTGGACTGTTGGTCAAGAAGACATTTGAGGATGTCATCTTGGGCTTTGGGGGAAAAGCGATCGGCATTTTTCACCGTCTTGTGACATTTTATAGACCAAACGACTACCGTAAATTCCGGACTATAAGCCGCACCGGTGTATAAGCCGCACCTGCAAAGTTGACTGTTTTTTACATATATAAGCCGCACCGGACTATAAGCCGCGGGTGTTTTAATGTTTTTTTTATTTTATTTTTTATTGTGTTTTAATGTTTAATTACCATATGTAAGGGTTCATGCACAGAGGGGATTGTCGGGAAAGAGATGGCTGTTTGAGGAAGCTCCCATTTATTAACATTTCAACAAAACAACATAACACAACACCACCTGTGTTGTTTTTTACAGTGCACACAGTGTCCGCGGTGTGGTGAAAAGAGGGCAAGAGAGGAAATTAAAACAGAAGTGGATTTATAGTTAGAAAGAGTGCTAAAAAAGAGAGATTTTTTTTTTTTTTTTTGAAAAAATCCATAGATAAGCCGCACCGTTATATAAGCCGCAGGGGCCAAAAAAGGCCAAAAAACGGGAAAAAAGGTGCGGCTTATAGTCCGGAATTTACGGTAATCGATTAGTCGAGAAAATAATCAAAAGATTAATCGATAATAAAAATTATTGTTGCATCAGAGCCAATGATCTACCAGAGACGCATGGTTGACTTTGATGTCCATGCTCTCATCACTAAACGTAGTTGACCAACAGACCAACCTCCCTCTGACAGTGTGTGTGCGTCTCACAGGGGACCAACCTCCATCTGACAGTGTGTGAGCGTCTCACAGCGGACCAACCTCCATCTGACAGTGTGTGTGTGTGTGTGCATCTCACAGGGGACCAACCTCCATCTGACAGTGTGTGTACGTCTCACAGCGGACCAACCTCCCTCTGACAGTGTGTGTGTGTGTGTGCATCTCACAGGGGACCAACCTCCATCTGACAGTGTGTGTGTGCGTCTCACAGGGGACCAACCTCCCTCTGACAGTGTGTGTGTGTGTGTGCATCTCACAGGGGACCAACCTCTCTCAGACAGTGTGTGTGTGCGTCTCACAGGGGACCAACCTCCCTCTGACAGTGTGTGTGTGTGTGTGTGTGTGTGTGTGTGCATCTCACAGGGGACCAACCTCTCTCTGACAGTGTGTGTGCATCTCACAGCGGACCAACCTCCATCAGACAGTGTGTGTGCGTCTCACAGGGGACCAACCTCCCTCTGACAGTGTGTGTGCGTCTCACAGGGGACCAACCTCTCTCAGACAGTGTGTGTGCGTCTCACAGGGGACCAACCTCTCTCGGACAGTGTGTGTGCGTCTCACAGGGGACCAACCTCCCTCTGACAGTGTGTGTGCGTCTCACAGGGCGAGCAGGAGCCGTTTGAGGAGACCAACGTGGACCGGCTGATGAGCTCTCTGGGCTACGGTGGGGGCTCGACCGGTACCGGGACCAGCAGCCTGGGGGTGAAGGCTCACCGCGGCTCAGACTCCTCCACACTCAGCTCTCAGCCCTCCATTGATGAGGTCCGCACGCAGATGCACATGTTGCTAGGCAACGCCTTCAGTCTGGCACCTCCGGACCATGACCCGCCCTCCCCTCCCACCAAGTAAGTGTGTATTTTTAAAGGATATTCTGTTTTTCAGCACATCTGCTTGATTATGTGCAGCATTGTGTGGGGAGACAGGGAGAGAGTAACTGTAGAGTGTAAACCTACAACGAGAGTTTTATATACTGTAGCTGCAATGATTAATCGATTAGTCGATCGACAGAAAAGTAATCCCCAACCATTTTTTTATAATCAATTAATCATCTAGACAAATTTGTATGTACATATTTTGTGGTTTCTTTAGTCTATTATGACAGTAAAGGGATTATCTTTGGGTTGTGGACTGTTGATCAGAACAAAAGAAGACATTTGAGGATGTCATCTTGGACTTTGGGGAAAACTAATCAATTAGTCGAGGAAATAATCGACAGATTAATTGATGATGAAAGTAATTGTTAGATGTAGCCCTAGATGATACGCAACTTTTGGATTTGGTTTCCTCACCATGCCGTGTTTTTATGTTCTAGTTTGTGTACCTGTCTCTCTCATCACTTTCCTCTTGAACTTCCTGTGTGCATAAATAGTTTACCTTCGGGTACCAAATAAAGAAACCTTGAACCTTGAACTCTCTCGCCAACAGCCACCACCACCACCACCACGCCCACAGCGCCTATAACCCGTCCCACACCAGCCCCTACAGCGAGGGGGTGACCAGCGCCCCCGGCACCATCAACCACCCCTGTGGCGGCAGGCAGAGGAGCGCCGCCGGCTACGGGGACATGCACCAGTGTAGCCTGCCCAAGCCGGTGAGCACCGATGTGAGAGACTGGAGCGAGACAAGACCATTCTACTCTAAGCAGCAACAAAAGGCAGATTATAGAGTTGCATGGTGGTGGGAAGGGAGGGGGGGGGAATTTGTGTGCAGAAAATCAGCAGACGATGATGGAAAAAAATCGAAAGCATTTATTCTGTTTTTACAAGTGGGTGCACAATCTATTTGCTGTTTGCATCAAGGTTAAAACTCATTTTTTAAACCATTGCCTCCCCTTAATCTATATTGCTCCTTCCTAGCTTTCAGTTCAATTAACCTGGTAACTCTATTTTATGGGAAAGACCAGACCAGATTGTCTTACTCTTTTGTACTGACAGGCTCAGAGAGACTAAAGGTCCTTACACACCGAGCACGTTTTTTTCGTGCGATTAATTTGCACGTCAATATTATTTTCCGAACCTATATCAGTCAATGCAACCGTGCATACCAACGGCGAAGTTTCGCCCAGCGTTATTGCGGTGTTTATTTTTTCGAACCACGGTCGATTTTTCAGAAATTCGCTTCCGACGTGTACACATCTGTGGCTGTGATTGACAGGTGGGTCAAAACTCGCATCGCAATTTCGTGCCGTATATTCGCATCGCTCCCGATGTGTAAGGACCATAAAGGTTATATCGCCAAAATAACCAAGTCAGAAAGCCATGCCATTCACTGTGTGCAGTGAGTGGAAATACTGCTGGTCCAAAAATAAAGCCTCTTTCAGTCTGTCATGGTCATGCTGCTTGTAAATTATATGTAAATCTCTTTATTTTGCCCGCATACTTGTTATGTGTAGGCAAGGCTGAGGCACGGCTGTTCAAATTGAGATTGCACCCAATTCACTGACACTTCACAACACTAGCTCCCCCAAAGTATTGTACATACACTATAAGATATTTTGAATGGTGCCATAAAGAGTTTGACTAGTCTGAGCTATATGCTGCATTGTCAACAAGTCAGGCAACCAAGGGAGGGGGTTTACAGACATGTAGGCTTCAGGAGTGCACAGTTTGCTGTGCTGCAGATGTCATGTTGTGTTATTTCTGGCTTTTGAAAATTCAGATTAAGGTAAAGGTAAAGTCCCACTGATTGTCACACACCTGAGTGTGCGAAATTTGTTTTTGCGTATTTGACCCATCCCGGTGCGGCAGCAGTGCCGCGCTCGGGAATCATATGGTGATCTAACCCCCCAATTTCAACCCTTTGATGCTGAGTGCCAAGCAGGGAGGCTAATGTGTCTCATTTTTATAGTTTTTGGTATGACTCGACCGGGGATCGAACTCACAACCTCCCAATCTCAGGGCGGACACTCAAACCACAAGGCCACTGAGCTGGTAAACATTGAGATTGACCTCTTGCTGCCATTTGGGGCTACCAGCATGCACAATTGTCTAGTACATCTTCAATTTGTGTGTGGGTTAGATGCACTCTCTCTGACTGAGCTTCTATCTAGTTCTTACTGTAGCATTGTGTTGCCGTGCCCTGCATGGGTCCTTTGGTTGCTGCTTACAAATATGTCATTCATAACCAGTGATGTATTCTATACTTTGCACTTACTGGTTCAAATCAGTAGACGAGCGTCAGAGGAATGCTTAAGTTGTGTACTTGTGGCTGCTGCAGGGCTTCAGGTTCACCCAGCTTCCTGATATGGGCATCGGGTCCCCGCCCCCTCTGATCCCCTCGCGACCAGGACCGCCTCCTGGAACCTCACTACTACGGTACCGCACGCACGCACACTCGCACACACACACACACACACACACACACACACACACACACACACACACACACACACACACACACACACACGACATGGCATATATACCTTTCATGCAAATAAGCAAAACATTACAGACAAGGACTGGAATAATTGGCCTGCACAGTTAGCTGTGCTGGCTGCAACACCTCTATTGCATTGAGCATATGCCCCATAATTATATTTGGAGAGCAAATTTTGAAAAATGTGTTCATGTGCCTTTTTATAATGGGCTCTTGGAAGTTGGAACACTTCTCAGCCAATCAAAACGCACTGCTGGAACTAATCACTGTCTGATAAATAAATGAATAAATGTATAAATTATTAGTGGAGAAGGCAGAGGAGAATATTTAGTGGAAAAACTTACCGAATTTTAATCAGCATCGTTTGAACTGAATGCCCTCAACCGAACCCAACCCATATTTCTCTCTCTCTCTCTCTCTCTCTCTCTCTCGCTCTCTCTCACTCTCTCCCCCTCTCTCACTCTCTCTCTCTCCCTCGCTCTCTCTCTCACTCGCTCCCCCTCTCATTACTGTGGGCAAGGGCACATAATGTCTGCATCATTTGAACTGAGCAGCTCCTTCATTTAAATGCTGTTGCTGTGTGCACCGTGTTGCTGGGCACTTTAGCTGCAGAGATTGATTGACTGTTCAGCTACTTGGGTTTGCACGGTGGGGCGGGTTCGCCATCTTGTGGTGACTGAGAGAATAATACTTGCGAGCGGTGGAGAACCTTTTCCAGCAGCGAGTGAGTGATGTGCTGCAGGCTGACTGAAACAAACTCAAGAAAATACAAAAATAGTCGCTGCGCACAAGCATTTCTCGGAAGAAAAAATTATTTAGGATTTATGGTCTTTGACTGAGTCTGCTATGTCAGCATTATAATCCTCAAAATAGCCTGATGAAGACCCAGTGAGGTTGAAACGCGTTGCGTTTTCCTGCCCGTGTCTCTTATTTTGTATGAAGTTGTACATTGTATGTAAACCTGAGGTTACCTGTGCACCAACACTTCTGGATTAAATTTCTCGTAGTAAGTAACCAGTAAGCTCCTTTTTTCACTTTAGTATTATAATCCTCAAATTATTACAAATTGTGTTTTAAATCAGAGCTGCGGGTGTGCCAGCATTATTTTTGCCAGAAAACCACAAGTAGAAATATCTCAGTACTTAATAATAACCACTCTAATGGCATCCAACAGATGTGTTTGTGTCTTGCTGGCAGTGCAGCATTTTAATGAGTATCCACTGTGAGAGAGAAAGTAGGCACGGTGACATCTGACATCATTAACTGACATCATTCTGTCTGGTTTCCAAATGGGCAGGGAGGGATGACGCCCCCCGAGAACCATTATAAAGAGATTAGGGCAAAGATTTGTCTGTCTTGAAAACACAGACTTGAGATGAACTCAGAGGAATAATGCACCATAAAAAAACAATCAATTTTGCCACATTAGGCTAAACAGTTTCTTGGTAATGGCTGGCTGCAACAGATTACACGTAATAATATTTACCGCAATGTGACTGAAATGCTCATTTGTACTGTAGTCATACAGTATCACACAATCACTCCTGACTGCCTGCATGCACAGTATAACTGCATGTACAGTGATTAACATCTCTGCCTCTTCTCTCTTCTTCTGTGGAATAACGCGTCCTGTAATACTGCATGTGCTCTTATTTCCTTAATAGGCAGAGTATGTGGAAATATGAGTTGGTGCATGCTAGGTTTATCTCGCTCAGCTAGACACAATCGCACTGAAAGTACTGTGTGACACAATACAGTACTCTGTGTGACCCTTCCCCATCCCCACAGTGTTTCTCAAATGCACCCTATACAGAATGTATGGAACTCCTGTTTTGAACTAGAGTCCACTGCTGTAAATGGCATATGGTAAATCATGTACAGTACAGTATTTGTGTGATTGTTTATAGCTTAGCAGTTCAACATGATGCCTCCCCCCTCTGCTCCCTACAGCTCCACTCCAGATGTGAGTCTGAAGCCTCGCGTGTCGGAGCCCTCAGAACTGCCGAGCCAGCAGCACAACGGCGCCCCCTACCTGCCACTGTCCAGAGCCCCCTTCCCTGCCGTCACTGTGGACCAGTCCATCACCACCTACTCAGGTGTGTGTGTGTGTGTGTGTGTGTGTGTGTGTGTGTGTGTGTGTCGCGGCTGGTAAAGATGGCGACGGTCACAATGTGAAACTGGAGTCCACAAACCAATGGGTGACATCACGGTGGCTACGTCTATATTCGTATACAGTCTCTGTGCCTAACCCGTCACCCGTTGGCTAAACCCTTCTGTGTGTCTTGTCCATATTTGTATAAAGTCTCTGTCCATAACCCTTCACCCGTTGGCTAAACACTTCTGTGTGTCTTGCAGGAAACCCCATGACAGCAGTCTACGCCATATCAGCCAACCGCCCGGGTTACTCAGACTACTTTGTCATGTCACCGCCCTCCTCCTACCGCAGCCCCTCCTGGATGTCCTACCCCCCCGAGCCTGAAGACCTCCCGCGGCAGTGGAACGACACACCGGTGAGACAGATAGACACGCACACACACACACACACACACACACACACACACACACACACACACACACACACACACACACACACACACACACACACACACACACACATTTGTAAATTGGTGTCATGCCAGGTTTCTACAGTAGTCTGATGCAGGATGAGTTTTGAGAAGCGTTTCTGTTGGTGCATGGCTGTGTGACTCTCCAGTCTGAAGCCGTTCCTCCATCTCTCCCTGCAGAACTCGCGTCATCTGGAGACCATCTGCTGAAGTCCCTTCCTCTCTGACACTGAGTGGAAACAGCCGATATCTTGGTGGGTTGTTTTATATTCATAGTACCGAACATGATAGTATACTGACCAGATCATTTGTAATTTATATTCATAGTACAGAGCGCGATAGTATACTGACCAGATCATTTGTAGTTTATATTCATTACATTACGTCATTTAGCAGATGCTTTTGTCCAAAGCGACTTACAATATCACATTTTGTCAACAGTACAGAAAACAACTATGCAACACAATCAATGACAGCTAAGGTATTTTGATAGACTAGAGTAGCACCATGTAGGAAGTAGTTTGAGAAGGAATAAGTAACATGTAGCATTTGAGAAGGATTTTTTTTTAAATATTTATAGTACAGAACGTGATAGTATACTGAGCAGATCATTTGTAGTTTATATTCATAGTACAGAGCGTGATAGTATACTGACCAGATCATTTGTAGTTTATATTCATAGTACAGAGCGTGATAGTATACTGACCAGATCATTTGTAGTTTATATTTATAGTACAGAACGTGATAGTATACTGAGCAGATCATTTGTAGTTTATATTCATAGTACAGAGCGTGATAGTATACTGAGCAGATCATTTGTAGTTTATATTCATAGTACAGAACGTGATAGTATACTGAGCAGATCATTTGTAGTTTATATTCATAGTACAGAACGTGATAGTATACTGAGCAGATCATTTGTAGTTTATATTCATAGTACAGAGTGTGATAGTATACTGACCAGATCATTTGTAGTTTGCCTTTTTTCACTCTCTCCCCATTTCCCAAAGACGAGTTGGAGTGTTGTGTATATTTATACGTAAAGACAGTGTTAATGTCGGGTACATTTACTGTGGGTGATAACTTCTATTCAAAAACTTTCGGGCTCATTTGGATCTTACTGTAATTCAAAGATGCAACAATGGAAGGATGTTACAGTACTGCACGTAAATAAATAAATAAATAAGTAAGTAAGTAAATAAATAAAATCTTATGGCCCTAAATATGTTTGCTGATGTCACATTAGCCTACATGATTTCTGGGTAATGAAGTCCTCAAAATTCAGTAAATCTGTGAGCCAGAAACATGCATTACTTTATGCATTACTTTGCTTTATGAACTTTACAATAGAAGTATAGCACTTTCTCTAAAAGACAAAGCTTATAAAATGTGTTCATAAGAACAAGGCAGATACAATGAAGCAAGTAATTACTGAAAAAACCCACAAGAATAAAAAGGAAGATAAAAATTCATGAAAGAGAATCCGCTCAACAAAGAGCTCCTGTTTGATTATTTTTCATTGCGTGACATTTCGAGCTGAAGCTCTTCGTCAAACGCTTGATAAGATCAATCCATTAACACATGACATTTACTCAAGTCTAAAAGAAGTCATTTAACATATGATTTTTGCTTTCCTGCTCTAAAATTCCTGGGGCAAGTTGTTCCAGAGTGCAGGCGCCCACAGAGCCAAAGCATGATCAGTGTTAGGAAGGAGAGATACTTGCTTTTAATACGTGTGTGTGCGTATCCTGCATCCATATGGGTGGAATGAGACAAAAAAGCGAGACAAGCTGGGCGGGGCAGCGCTAATACCAGCGGTGGAAATGGGCCAGCGTGTCAATCGTGCACATCCTATCCAAATTAACACTACCCATATGCTCCAAACCGACACAGGATACTGTACGTGAGGCAGCCTCATATGCACATGAACGCGTAGAAAGTATCACATGGTATCAGCTATGTTGCATACACCCAAAAGTTCCCAGGCTACAGCCTTGAGTCTACACAACCCTCCACCTTCTGTAGTGAGATGTGAAATGCCATTCATCTTAAAATGTCTAACAGACGTTTTGATTGGATGAAGACACATAGACATCCTAGACACATAACAGTACTGTACCTTCTGACTGATAACTGCACTCACAACTGTCCTGTACGTCTCATTTGAGCAGGATATGTTACTCTCTTCTCCTCCAGGTGTCCTCTGGTCTGGATGAACAGAGGGCCTCCCTCTTACTGAAAACCCTCTGGAGTTTTATCCACCCACCTTCACTGTCTTGGCTCGCCTTTTCCTAATTCCATTCAGCTTTTCACCCATGCCTCGCCTGAGTGTACCTCCCTGCTTCCCTCAGATGGCCTGGCCTTGACTTCAATCTGCCCTGTCTACGCTATCTTCTCATGGCCCACTTCAATTACAAGTCTTCTTCCTCCCCCAGTCTGCCCACAACTCCAATGCTTTATTAGTCCCTGAACCTAGTCCAAACTACTCTGCATTCCCCTTACCAAATGCTAATCAGCCGTAACACTCTCTCTCTCTCTCTCTCTCTCTCTCTCTCTCTCTCTCTCTCTCTCTCTCTCTCCCTCTCTCTCTCTCTCTCTCCCTCTCTCTCTCTCCCTCTCTCTCTCTCTCTCTCTCTGTCTCTCTCTCCCTCTCTCTCTCTCCCTCTCTCTCTCCCTCTCTCTCTCTCGCTCTCTCTCTCTGCTCCCTGAGCCCCTGGCCTCCCCGGCCCCTTACTGGCCCCTCAGGGCCCCCTGTTACTATCTGTATGTAGACTGCCTCATCTGTGGAGACCCCCTAGGCACCTCCACCTTCCAGCAAGAGGCCCCTCACACTGTTGAGCTGAGCTGAGTCGGGTGTAGCTGCGCTGCCTTGCTTACTGTAACAGCAGATGTGGGAGCAGGAGTAGGAGTGAACAGCGCGAGTGCAGTGCACAGTGTGTATACAACAACCTGTCAGCCATTTTGGGCCCCGGCCATCATGGAACAGTAACTGCCATCCGCCCAGCAGACGATGGCATTCAGCGCCGCATTATCGTTTTGGTAGTGCCCCAGCCATGGCCAGTAGTCTATCCCTGGTTTGAACTGGATCGGACCGGACCGGACCGGACCATACTGGACTTGTCCGTTAAGGTCCACCATGAGGCCGGTGAGGCTGGACTGACTTAAAACTGTGCTTTTTTTTGACAAATCCAAATTCCTATGTAAACCTACAGCCGGTTAATATGTGTATTTTAAACTTCAGTGGAAAACAAACAAAAAACCTAAGGAAAAGATCAGAAAAGAACAAAAAAAAAGTGTCTTGAGCGGTCTCAATTTCAGTTTTGGGATATTTGTGTGCTTTGTCTTTTACTTTTGTGCATTGATTATTTCCAATGTATTACTGTACAAAAAGATGCAGTGAGTGTTTCTCCGCTCACCTTATTTCAAGGCAAAAAGAGAAATCGGCGGCTTCGATGTGCGTTGATGATGATGACGACAATGGCATTTCTGTACTTTTAAAATAATTACTTGTTTACCTTTTTCATTCATCGGATTCAGCAATGAAAACAATTTAATTAGTCACTGTATGTTCTGTCTGATTATGAAGTTTTTGTCTGCTAACCGTTGCGCAGACCTGGGTCAAAAATACTATTTGAAATCATCAAATTTCAGAAATCAAATGCATTTCTGTGGGTAAGACGATGGCACGAATGCTGACCCATACAACAAATGTATGACCTCTGATGTGTGTGATCACAACTGATTTCACTTCTGGTTTGACTCAGGTCTGTTTCGATGATGTGGATCACACGACTATTCTTTACAAAAAAAGTTGTTTTACTTGAAAGGTGTCTACTGTATTCTACTGTATAAGGAGATTTGACTTTTCGGTTATTTTGGACTTGATGAGATGGGTTTGATCAAGGTTTTTGGTCACTGGACTAAGGTGTCGTACGGTTCAAGAGGATTTCCGGGCCTGGATGGGCAGTACATTTAATGAGTAGATGTATTACTGTATATAGCAGATGATCTATTGAAGAGATTTATGCAAGTGCTGTGGGAAGGGACGCTTTGCTCGATATTGTTCTGATGCAGTTTGTCTGATGCCATTTTTCTTACTTTAAATCATCCATTTCACGATGAAAGACAGTCAAGACTGTTTTTCAGTTTCCTAGATTTCTGTCAACCAGGTCATCTTCTTCCACACGCATTGTATTACCAACACAACATAATATATTACAGATGATATATTTCAGGCGGTGAGTTTGTTGCTAGGCAGATCTTACTGTGTTTTATGTTTGAGCAAAGTCACTATAGCCATAATAGCCTAAATAGTGCAACGTTTTATCATGGAGAAAGATACAAAGTCTAAATTCTAATTGGCGTCAGTTTTCCAGAGAAAACTGAAACCCTGTAAGCACACTATATTTAAGCCTCCACATTATGTACAGTAGATGGTACATCAGGAGACTATAGCCATATACTGTATTACCTTCAAGTGGAAATCAAACAGCTAAGATATAGTGTCCCCATGTATTAAGGCGGGCATTCCTAATGGAATCAAAACCAAATAATAGAGTATTAGATTTCAATTGTAATTGATGCAGGGCAGGCAATGAGATAGAGTTTATATAAAGATGTAGTAGTGCAATGTAGAGATACAATATTAATTACTATGAATTATCAAATGCACTTTCATAAACATCCCAAACCTTAGCAGACTCAATGCAAAAAGGCTGTTGTATAGCTTGCAATACTCAGATTCTATATATGTAGAGAATGTGGAGATAATGACCTCTCCAACCCAGTCCACAACTGCAATTGGCATGCATAATAAGTTAGTGTCTGCCGACGAGACGTGTTGCTCAACCCCCCCCCCCCCCCCCCCCCGTACTAAATTATCAATAACATATTTTGGAGGCTCTAGATTTCATGGCTTCCAACGCAAAAATCTGAGTGAAATATCAAAGTGTCAGCTACACCTAAATACAAAGCCATAGGCTATTCAGAATGTGTCAAGTTAGTCTTGTAAATAACGGAGATTAGTTTGTCATCTTCTTTCAGGCTCAGGCAGGTTGCTAGAGATGCCATCCCCCTTTTCTAAATAAATATTAATAAATAAATATGAGATGTGGATATTTAGGGAAAGCAAACGGTGCTATTGGTGCTCAGAATCTTCACCACCATTAGCAGAACCTACAACCACCATCAGTATAAATCCCAGTTAGAACCCCATTCATCTCTTCTATTACTTTCATTTGAATCCATGTTTAAGAGGTGGTGGGGGGGGGGGGGGGTGATTTTTAAGCAGTAATATAACAAGGAGTATTACTTTATTAAAAAAGGTCAATGCATTATATATAAGTTGATGTGCAATGTGTGTGCTTTTGAAGACGGGTTAGCGGCGAGATGCGTTTCTTTGAAGACGGGACCCCAGGATGGACTTGGTCAGTTATTTTTATTCTGCCGTTTGAGCCATGTCATGACACTATGATGTCATGACGGCGCTGATGATGTCACAAGGTCGTCCTCCCTTGCAGTGGCGGCGACGATGAATGCTGTTGGATGTAGTTATGCAGATAACTTTTATGGTGAATTCAAACAATAAAGATGAATTACAATTCTGTGGTTTCTCTTTTTGCTTGTGTGTACGTGTGTGTGTGTTGTATTGATTTTTTGATCTGTGGCTCCTGCCTTACAGTACATCGCTGGCTTGCTGGGGGAAGCTAAACTGACTGACTGGTTAGTCCTTGGATGGGAGACCATGCATCTGGTGCTAGAAGTGGTGTTGGAGGACCAGTAGGAGGTGCGCTTCCCTCTGGTCTCGCAAATAATATCCCCATCCCCAAGGCAGAGAGAGGGACTCTGCCGTGTGAGTGAGTACCTTCCTTAGGATCAATCAATCAATTTGATATTTATATAGTGCCAAATTGCAACAGTTTCCCAACAAGAGCATGCACTTGGCGACAGCGGGAAGGAAAAAGACCCCTTTAACGGAGAAGAAACCTTGAGCAGACCTGGCTCTTGATGATTTGTTTAATTGTATCCTCATTAGTTGCTACCTACCTAGGTATCAACTATTCTTCCTGCGCTCCACGATGATGATGAGACATTAAACATTGAGGTCCTGACTCCATGGTCATTAAAAGATCCCATTGGCACTCTTAGCAAGAGTAGGGGTGTGACCCCGGTGCCCTGGCTAACTTCCCTCACAGGCCTTCCTTCCATCATGGCCACCTAATCATCCCTCAATATCTAATTGACACATTCAATCCTACAGTATACTCTCCACTGTGATACTGTAGTTGATGTGTGGTGATGCAATCAATTCCAAGTGGTGATCTTTTCATTTGCTGTGGTTTTCCACCACTAGAGGGAGGCAGACACATATTGCTCCCTCATCTCCACTTCTTCAGTGGTACTTACAGTGTCAATTTAATGATGTTAATTTCAGATGTTTCACTTCAGCTTCTAAAAACACGTATAGAAAGTAATTCATATATAGTACCTGTTGTCTATCCTCATTTCTGCTGTTTCTGCTGACTGCCAGGTGCAAACAGCACACGTTCTGCCTTCAGTTAGCTTCATGATCATGAATAAAACATCTCTGTCTTGTGAACTGCAGCAGAACACGGAGATGCCTCCGTGTACTTAACCTCTTGATTTTGACCTGAGGAGATACTAAAACATACGTTATTTTTGGGGAAAGCTTCCATCCAGGTGATTTGAAGTTTTTATTGCACTTAAAGGTGCTGTAAGTGGTATAAATAATAATAATAATAAAGTGTTAAATAGCTCTACTTTCCTAAAGCCATCACTGATATATATATAGGTAATATTTTTTTCTGCGATCCCATCCCACTTTTATCCAATCAGCAGAGAGGATTCCATCCCACTTTTATCCAATCAGCAGAGCCATCAGTGATGGCTGTCAGAATGTAGAGCTATTTAACACTTATTAAAAAAACAAACAGCACCTTTACAATCAAGCCAAAGACTTTGGGAATTCTCCTCTCCTCTCCTCTCCTCTCCTCTCCTCTCCTCTCCTCTCCTCTCCTCAGGATGTATTAGTACATCTGATGTAGGCCTACTTAAAATGAAGAAATACTTTTTTGGGTGGGTTTTTTTTTTTGCTTTTTGGGCACTCTTCTCTTCTTTACTCTGGATTTATTAGCACGTCTAATGTCTTGTTCCCTGTAGGCTCCTAAATGGAGCATAGGGCTCCGGGCAGTCTTCCTCATACAGTACAGAGGAAGACTGTGTTTTGGCACTCTTCTCTCGTCTTCATTAGCAAAACTCCACAGTCTCTCACCCTGAATGATCCAGTCAGGGGGAGTCTCCCACAGTCTCTCACCCTGAATGATCCAGTCAGGGGGAGACTCCCACAGTCTCTCACCCTGAATGATCCAGTCGGTGGGAGTCTCCCACAGTCTCTCACCCTGAATGATCCAGTCGGGGGGAGACTCCCACAGTCTCTCACCCTGAATGATCCAGTCGGTGGGAGTCTCCCACAGTCTCTCACCCTGAATGATCCAGTCGGGGGGAGACTCCCACAGTCTCTCACCCTGAATGATCCAGTCGGTGGGAGTCTCCCACAGTCTCTCACCCTGAATGATCCAGTCAGGGGGAGACTCCCACAGTCTCTCACCCTGAATGATCCAGTCAGGGGGAGTCTCCCACAGTCTCTCACCCTGAATGATCCAGTCAGGGGGAGTCTCCCACAGTCTCTCACCCTGAATGATCCAGTCGGGGGGAGACTCCCACAGTCTCTCACCCTGAATGATCCAGTTGGGGGGAGACTCCCACAGTCTCTCACCCTGAATGATCCAGTCAGGGGGAGACTCCCACAGTCTCTCACCCTGAATGATCCAGTCAGGGGGAGTCTCCCACAGTCTCTCACCCTGAATGATCCAGTCAGGGGGAGACTCCCACAGTCTCTCACCCTGAATGATCCAGTCGGGGGGAGACTCCCACAGTCTCTCACCCTGAATGATCCAGTCGGGGGGAGACTCCCACAAGGCTCTTTCACACCGGCCTTGAAAGCCGAAAAATGCACGGAAAATAGGATTCGCGCCTCCGATGTGAAAGTCGTGAACGCGATTTGGTGGACAATTGTTTTACGCCTTTTGTCCCGCGACGGTAGGTAGTAACAGCGGCGGGTTACCTGGCAACCCGCCTCCATTTGAAAGCGTCGTCGCAGCAAGCCGGAAAAGGTGCGAATGGTCAGCTCATTCATAAAAAAATTACAGGGGAAATCACCTCATGTATCAAGAAAGTGCAGGAGTGAAAGTAAAAAAAGTAGTCTATACAATCATGACTGCAGGGGCGCCAGGAGGAATGCTCCGTGCGGTTAGGCTTTATGCTCAAACGATGTTGACATTAGTAGGTACAATTAACGGATATAATAATAAGCTTCAGAGGGCTATAGCTGTCTGTGGCGAGTTGGTCTGAGGTTATTATTCCCTCTCGAAATCAGCTCTGTGCATTCCCTTACAAAAACTACTAACGTTAAGTAGTCATGTGCATTTATAGCCTATACTATTCCCCCGACGAACGTTATGCAGACTGCAGCTGTTTGATATGCGGGCGGTCGTGTATCGTTCCAATTTTAGTAGGACACCATATCGATCTGCCCGCCCACCATGCGAGTGCACCTATCGTCCCTGCTCAGCGGACTAGGAGGAGGGAAGTCTTGTTGTTGAATGAATTCGTTCATCATACAGTAGCCTAGGCTACACTAACCTATGAAAATATTCATTTGGGCTAGGAGGAGCTGGAAATCCCTCCGCTCGCCTTTCAATCCGGGAGCAGGGGATTTCACCTGAAAGTACACAGCAGCACGGGAATGTGGCCGTGCTGCTTGGCTCTGTGTGAAAGCAATTTCTGTGGCGAGGGTGCGAGCTTTGCGGGACTCCTAAACGGCAATTTTTGCGCGATCTGTGTGTGAAAGAGCCTACAGTCTCTCACCCTGAATGATCCAGTCGGGGGGAGACTCCCACAGTTTCTCACCCTGAATGATCCAGTCAGGGGGCGATTCCCACAGTCTCTCACCCTGAATGATCCAGTTGGGGGAGTCTCCCACAGTCTCTCACCCTGAATGATCCAGTCGGGGGGAGACTCCCACAGTCTCTCACCCTGAATGATCCAGTCAGGGGGAGACTCCCACAGTCTCTCACCCTGAATGATCCAGTCAGGGGGAGACTCCCACAGTCTCTCACCCTGAATGATCCAGTCGGGGGGAGACTCCCACAGTCTCTCACCCTGAATGATCCAGTCAGGGCCGGGGAGGGCGTCTTTGCAGAGTGTGAAATGAAGCTCAGCATGATGTAAAGGGCTTTCTCATGCTTTGAAGATAGGGGAGCAGCTTGTCTTTGTGCTTGCTCAGGTGCCTTGTGTTAGCCATATTCTTCATCCTGTCTGGGCTTTGGTTGACTTGTCTGCTCTGCTAATCCCTGTGCTCTCATGTAGCCCCGGGCTTGATGTTTTACTCAGCTAAAACCCGCCGGATTCGCCCAGAACAGCATCTTTAGGCCAGCAGTTTCCCCAGCAGCTGTGTGTGCGTGTGTGCGTGCGTGCGCGCGCGCCCGTGCGTGTGTGTGTGTGTGTGTGTTTGTGTCTTATTGGACAATGCTGTCTCAGCTCCATGCCATCGGCCTGTGTGGTTGGGATCAGTGTAATGAGAGATATTTAATGGTTCTACACACTTCAAGAAAGAGGGAAAGATAATCCCCTCTCTTTCTTTCTCTCTCTCTCTCTCTCTCTCTCTCTCTCTCTCTCTCTCTCTAGCTCTCTCTCCCTCCCTTCCTCCCTCTCTCTCTCTCTCTCTCTCTGCTTAATTTCTCTTGCCAGTAATTAATGGCTAATCTCCCTAAGTCAAACAAATGGGAATTAAAAGAGCAGGCTACTCAGCCGAAGATCAGAGCATGATTTCAGGGCTTACACCACTCGGAGGAATTACACACACACACACACACACACACACACACACACACACACACACACACACACACACACACACACACACACACACACACACACACACACACACACACACACACTGTGCTCCACATTCAATTCAACGAGCGAACTGGGAGCAGGCACAACAACAACAACAACAACACCCCCCCCCCTTCCCTTCCCCCCGGCTTGTCCGAGGTCAGGCCTGTGTCAAGCCCAGCTTTGGTTTGCATGCCAGATCTCTCTGAGGGAGAGAGTCACAGAGCAGACGGGGGGTGGAGAGGTGGGGCTATAAGAGAAAGAGAGAGACAGAAAGAGACAGGGAGACTGTTTAGCCGCTGGTAATTAAGTCTGGAAGGCTCCCCAGGGGAACCATTATGAAAGTCTTATCTGCTAACAGGAAAAAGAACACACTGTAATACAGTTATATTCTATACTATAGACTAGAGTCTATAGCCCATATATAGTAGGGTGGGAATCACCAGAGGCCCCACGATACAATATTGTGAAAATGAAGTCACGATACTATATTAATGCGATTGTAAACATTTTGCGATATGCTGAGTATTGCAATAACATACATTGTGATTTATTACCTTTCCCCTCCCTGCAATTATATCCCCAAAGCAAAACTCATGGGTACGACTTCGGGGTGAATCACCAGAGGCCCCACGATACAATATTGTCATGATACAATATGCTTGTAAAAGATTGATACTTGGCGTCTGTGTCTCGATGCAATATGCCAAAATATCACAACTATGCTATCTTAATCCCCCCATAGTATATAGTATAGAGAGGAGAAGCAGAGGGTAAGGAAACATACTATACAGTATAGAGAGGAGAAGCAGAGGGTAAGGAAACATACTATACAGTATAGAGAGGAGAAGCAGAGGGTAAGGAAACATACTATACAGTATAGAGAGGAGAAGCAGAGGGTAAGGAAACATACTATACATTATAGAGAGGAGAAGCAGAGGGTAAGGAAACATACTATACATTATAGAGAGGAGAAGCAGAGGGTAAGGAAACATACTATACATTATAGAGAGGAGAAGCAGAGGGTAAGGAAACATACTATACAGTATAGAGAGGAGAAGCAGAGGGTAAGGAAACATACTATACAGTATAGAGAGGAGAAGCAGAGGGTAAGGAAACATACTATACAGTATAGAGAGGAGAAGCAGAGGGTAAGGAAACATACTATACATTATAGAGAGGAGAAGCAGAGGGTAAGGAAACATACTATACATTATAGAGAGGAGAAGCAGAGGGTAAGGAAACATACTATACAGTATAGAGAGGAGAAGCAGAGGGTAAGGAAACATACTATACAGTATAGAGAGGAGAAGCAGAGGGTAAGGAAACATGCTATACATTATAGAGAGGAGAAGCAGAGGGTAAGGAAACATACTATACAGTATAGAGAGGAGAAGCAGAGGGTAAGGAAACATACTATACAGTATAGAGAGGAGAAGCAGAGGGTAAGGAAACATACTATACAGTATAGAGAGGAGAAGCAGAGGGTAAGGAAACATACTATATAGTATAGAGAGGAGAAGCAGAGGGTAAGGAAACATACTATACATTATAGAGAGGAGTTTTTTCATCAGGTTGGGACTATGAAGGACAATGGCTTTAAATTACAGAGAACTGAAACCTTGTTTTAATGGCATGTGCAGTTGAAAGATCACTCAACACAGATGCAGGTGATCACCAGTAGATGGCACTGTGTGCTACACATTTGAAACTGTCATTATCCCCCCCCCCCCCCCCCCCCCCCCCCCCCACACACACACACACACTAAAAAAGTGTAAATCCTGTTTACATTGTCACTTTACAATGCATACAACTCAGAACATGCAATGAATTAGATCCAGTTTTATTAGATTAGATGCCAGATGTAATTTCCCTTATGTAGCCTACAGCAACATGTATTCTTCTGTGGGAGGGGCACGTCTGGTCTATGCATTGCAAAACCTGTTCAAGTGCCTCCAACAGGTCGAAGGTGCACAGAAATGGTGTCATCATGTGTCATTATCGAGCGCTTTAGAGTGGGTGTAATATTCCCCCCGGGGGTCAGAGAACTCGCTCCAGACTCCAGACAGCTGTCACGCACTTCAGACTCCAGAATAGCTGAACAGAGAGAGGGTTTTACAGACTATAGGACATCAGCTCAACAGAGAGAGGGTTTTACAGACTATAGGACATCAGCTCAACAGAGAGAGGGTTTTACAGACTATAGGACATCAGCTCAACAGAGAGAGGGTTTTACAGACTATAGGACATCAGCTCAACAGAGAGAGGGTTTTACAGACTATAGGACATCAGCTCAACAGAGAGAGGGTTTTACAGACTATAGGACATCAGCTCAACAGAGAGAGGGTTTTACAGACTATAGGACATCAGCTCAACAGAGAGAGGGTTTTACAGACTATAGGACATCAGCTCAACAGAGAGAGGGTTTTACAGACTATAGGACTTCAGCTCAACAGAGAGAGGGTTTTACAGACTATAGGACATCAGCTCAACAGAGAGAGGGTTTTACAGACTATAGGACATCAGCTCAACAGAGAGAGGGTTTTACAGACTATAGGACTTCAGCTCAACAGAGAGAGGGTTTTACAGACTATAGGACATCAGCTCAACAGAGAGAGGGTTTTACAGACTATAGGACATCAGCTCAACAGAGAGAGGGTTTTACAGACTATAGGACATCAGCTCAACAGAGAGAGGGTTTTACAGAGACTATAGGGCATCAGCTCAACAGAGAGAGGGTTTTACAGAGACTATAGGACATCAGCTCAACAGAGAGAGGGTCTTACAGAGACTATAGGACATCAGCTCAACAGAGAGAGGGTTTTACAGACTATAGGACATCAGCTCAACAGAGAGAGGGTTTTACAGACTATAAGACATCAGCTCAACAGAGAGAGGGTTTTACAGACTATAGGACATCAGCTCAACAGAGAGAGGGTTTTACAGAGACTATAGGACATCAGTTCAACAGAGAGAGGGTTTTACAGACTATAGGGCATCAGCTCAACAGAGAGAGGGTTTTACAGAGACTATAGGACATCAGCTCAACAGAGAGAGGGTTTTACAGACTATAGGACATCAGCTCAACAGAGAGAGGGTTTTACAGACTATAGGACATCAGCTCAACAGAGAGAGGGTTTTACAGACTATAGGACATCAGCTCAACAGAGAGAGGGTTTTACAGACTATAGGGCATCAGCTCAACAGAGAGAGGGTTTTACAGACTATAGGACATCAGCTCAACAGAGAGAGGGTTTTACAGACTATAGGACATCAGCTCAACAGAGAGAGGGTTTTACAGACTATAGGACATCAGGGGGCGATCTGAAGGGGCTGGGGGTGGGGCAAAGGCAGATGGCACTTTTAAGCATCATTATTAACTTGCATCGCCTTTGAATTGGTGGAAAATATGAAGGAAAAACATAATTTACATGACTGCAGCAGGTCTATGCTGTAAGTTACATGTACTGTATCTAGAAATGTTGACATGCAACATATTTTTGGTTTCACAAAAGTTGACATTCAACGTGGTTTGCAGAGAGGTCAACATTAGTTCTGGCGACTGGGCTGACGGACATCTATCCATCCCGGTGACAGAGTGATGCACAGCCCCGCTCTCTCTCTCTCCTCTAACCACACACTTATCTTGTCACTCCATTCCTCCCCTTCTCCCACTCTATCTCGCACTGTAACACTTCATTTTTCTCCCCCTCTATTCTCGTGTCTCTGTCCTCAGCTGTGGGCCGCGCGGCGCTCTAACAGCGAGGTTGAGTGCGACCGCCTCAACGGGTGTCAAGTCATTATTATGTGCCATCGCCCGCCTGCCTGAACATGCGCATGGCTCTCTCTTTCTCTCTCTCTCTCTCTCTCTCTCTCTCTCTCTCTCTCTCTCTCTCTCTCTCTCTCTGTCACACACACACACACACACACACACACACACACACACAGAAGATATAGCGAGATTATGTTGCTTCTGTCATTTCCCCACTAAATCCTAGTCGCTCACTCACACTCACATTTACCCACCTGACTTGTTTTGGACTGTGGGAGGAAAACGCGCATAGTTTATGAAAGATTTTACATTTGCTGTTCTAAGCATTTGATGTCTGGTGTGGTACACAATGAAAAATGAAAAGTGAAAAATCCTCTGCCACACAGGAAGTGCACATGTTTTACATTTATGGTTTGTTTGGAATAAACAGAAGAAGAAATGGGTAGTTATCATGAACAGTGAGAGTCTCCATGTCTGAACAGAGAAAACAGAAACTCAAACTCCATCAACAGACAATCCAAAGAGAGAGAAGTGACAGTACTGGACACACTTTGACATAGCTGAAGAGTGCGCTGAGCAACGGCGATGGAGTAAATTATTCCTTGTACATTGTAGTGTCAAACATAAATATGCAATCCCATCCTGTAGATGAAATGTCACCTTTTCATTTAAATTAAAAGGAATGGAAACTGTAATGTATCCAACATTGCGAATACAGTGTCATCAGCATAAAAATACACGTTCACACAGAAAAGCTGATACTTTATGTATTAGGCTACTTCATCATAGATTGGGTATTCTCAGCCAAACAATCTGAGTGGCCAAAGATGCATTCCAGCCGTGCTGATAATTCCCATAAAGTTCATAGAAAGTTTGAGTTCACACAGCTAACCTCCAGTTCACACAGCTAAGCTCCAGTTCTCACAGCTAACCTCCAGTACACAGCTAACCTCCAGTTCACACAGCTAAGCTCCAGTTCACACAGCTAAGCTCCAGTTCACAGCTAAGCTCCAGTTCTCACAGCTAACCTCCAGTTCTCGCAGCTAACCTCCAGTTCACACAGCTAACTCCAGTTCACACAGCTAAGCTCCAGTTCTCGCAGCTAACCTCCAGTTCACACAGCTAACCTCCAGTTCACACAGCTAACCTCCAGTTCACACAGCTAAGCTCCAGTTCACACAGCTAACCTCCAGTTCTCGCAGCTAACCTCCAGTTCACACAGCTAACCTCCAGTTCACACAGCTAACTCCAGTTCACACAGCTAAGCTCCAGTTCACACAGCTAACCTCCAGTTCACACAGCTAACTCCAGTTCACACAGCTAACCTCCAGTTCACACAGCTAACTCCAGTTCACACAGCTAAGCTCCAGTTCTCGCAGCTAACCTCCAGTTCACACAGCTAACCTCCAGTTCACACAGCTAACTCCAGTTCACATAGCTAACCTCCAGTTCACATAGCTAACCTCCAGTTCACACAGCTAACCTCCAGTTCACACAGCTAACTCCAGTTCACACAGCTAACCTCCAGTTCACACAGCTAAGCTCCAGTTCTCACAGCTAACCTCCAGTTCACACAACTAACCTCCAGTTCACACAGCTAACCTCCAGTTCTCGCAGCTAACCTCCAGTTGACACAGCTAACTCCAGTTCACACACAGCTAACTCCAGTTCACACAGCTAACCTCCAGTACACAGCTAACCTCCAGTTCACACAGCTAACTCCAGTTCACACAGCTAACCTCCAGTTCACACAGCTAACCTCCAGTTCTCGCAGCTAACCTCCAGTTCACACAGCTAACCTCCAGTGGGAGCGTACCTATGTTCCCCGGGTCCTATATTCCCCGGGTTCTATGTTCCCCATTTTTGTGGGACCGGTGAACATAGAACCCTTCCTAACCTCCCCCAGACCCTAACCCAAAACCTAACCTCTCCCAGCCCTCACGCCTAAACCTAAGGTCGGCATTGCGGGTGGTCGGCATAGCGGATAGACACCCCAAATGTTACGGAGAGTGTTAAAAACGGGGAACATAGGACCCGGGGAACATAGGACCCGGGGAACATAGGGATGACCCCCCTCCAGTTCACACAGCTAACTTCAGTTCACACAGCTAACCTCCAGTTCACACAGCTAACCTCCAGTTCACACAGCTAACCTCCAGTTCACACAGCTAACCTCCAGTTCTCGCAGCTAACCTCCAGTTCACACAGCTAACTCCAGTTCACACAGCTAACCTCCAGTACACAGCTAACCTCCAGTTCACACAGCTAACTCCAGTTCACACAGCTAACCTCCAGTTCACACAGCTAACTCCAGTTCACACAGCTAACTCCAGTTCACACAGCTAACTCCAGTTCATGCTTAACAGAACAGCTGCACACTGACATAACAGATTGCAGCCTGCAAGAGAACAGTCACTGTTCACAAATACAGATGAGAACACAACATGAGAGGCATATTAGGCTACAGTAACTCTGTAGTTCAGGTATATTCGCCTTTAAATAGCATAGCATAGTGCTTTACTTCTGAATGCTGAGGTGAGACATTTCAGAGGCTACAATTTGTAGACGGACAGTAGAAATGGCAGTAGTACGACTAGGAGGAGTAGTTCCAGTAGTAGGCTACAGTTTCAAGACTTTGACATTTGCAATCTTGGAGATAATTTAGCAGTGGAAGCCATCTTGGACTGTGCACTACCATCTTACTTATGTCACTCAGAAAGCAGTAAATTATCTGCCCATCACTGCTCCTACTGTATAAGCCAACATGAACAGGAATAAACTCAACCATGACACCTGAATGACCTCCTATCAGTCTGACTTTAGTGCTTTGACAAGTTATTTCTTCCAGCTCTGTGTTTCCCTAAGGACCCTGTGCTGTGACCTTCACATCAAGCTAACCCGCAGGAGGAAAAGGAACCTTCATGCATGTACTGCACTGCTTTTGTTCTGTTGTCTTGTAGCAGTACTGTAGCTGCTAAATCCATGCACCAGGATCTGGGTTTTTTCTTCATCCGTGGAAGGTGGAATGACAATAAAGTTGTAAATGAAGTCTAAACTTTAGAGCCCAAAATCTCCCATGATTCTCACCAGAAGCACCTACAGAAATGGATGCACTAATGATGCATGTATGCAGGCTGTGTGGAAACAAAAACATCCACCAAATCGCATTTATTATGACATTATTACCAATATAATGATGACATTCCTATATGAGAATAATTAAAGACTGTGGTTCTGTCACTGTAGTAAGGATGCATCTGCATCTTCTACTTGAGAGGCAAGATGATGGGACTATCACACATACACACACACACACACACACACACACACACACACACACACACACACACACACACACACACACTTCTGTCTCTGCCTCCCTCTGTCCCGGGGTGACGGGGCCTCCGTGATGTATTTCCACGCCGTTAAGCTAATAATGCAGAGTGAGGGAAAACAGCTCCAAATGCCAGAACGCGCACCATGAAGGAAAAGGAAAAAAAACGACTGCCAGTAATGAGGGATTTATTACAGAGGAGAGTGGCTTTGTGGTGTGTGTGTGTGTGTGTGTGTGTGTGTGTGTGTGTGTGTGTGTGTGTGTGTGTGTGTGCTTTAATAGCCACCAGAAAGACAAACGCAAACAAACATTCAGATGGATTAAGAGAGGAAACAAGGCCCCATAATTGCAGGAAGGGGGTAACCGTACAGCTTAAGTGGATCCCTCTTGAGGGAATAAACAAATTACATCTGAGTGCCACAGCTCCCCTCTGAACCACATGAACTCTGTTTGTTTGTCCCGCTCATAAGCCTCTCTCATCTTAGTCTGTCCCCCTCATAAGCCTCTCTCGTCTTAGTCTGTCTCCCTCATAAGCCTCTCTCGTCTTAGTCTGTCCCCCTCATAAGCCTCTCTCCTCTTAATCTGTCCCCCTCAAGCCTCTCTCGTCTTAGTCTGTCCCCCTCATAAGCTTCTCTTGTCTTAGTCTGTCCCGCTCATAAGTCTCTCTCGTCTTAGTCTGTCCTGCTCATAAGCCTTTCTTGTCTTAGTCTGTCCCGCTCATAAGCCTCTCTCGTCTTAGTCTGTCCCCCTCATAAGCCTCTCTTGCAGTAGCGGAGCGTACACCGGGGCAGAGGATGCGCCCGCCCCGGGCCCACGCCCCCATCCCCATCCCCATCCCCTTTTTTTTTTTTTTTTTTTTTGCCTGCCAGGCCAGGCCTGAGTGTGAGAGCAATTCAATCAATAGACAATAACATTGGTGTGTTTAAAATGAGATATTCCACTATGGCTAAAACAGATTCAAACATGCAAAAAAGGCAAATTTTTCTTCGCCGCCGACCTTAATTGGAAAAAAAATAAAAAATAAATTGGGATGGGGCGGGGGGGGGGGGGGGGGGGGGGGGGCCTAAGAGCTTCACCCCGGTGGGCTGATAGGGTCGCTCCGCCCCTGCTCTCTTGTCTTAGTCTGTCCCCCTCATAAGCCTTTCTTGTCTTAGTCTGTCCCCCTCATACAGTAAGCCTCTCTCGTCTTAGTCTGTCCCCCTCATACAGTAAGCCTCTCTCGTCTTAGTCTGTCCCCCTCATAAGCCTTTCTTGTCTTAGTCTGTCCCCCTCTGTTGCTTATTCTTTTCACCTTCTTCTGCCTGTCTAGCTGCCACCTGCAGCTCTATAAGTCACTCACCGTTCACCACCGTTAAGCAGGCACAGTTTTCACCCTAGGTGGTTGACATTTGGCATGGAGGTCAAGTGTGTCTGTGTGCCTGTGTGTGTGTCTGCGCGTGTGTGTGTGTGTGTGTGTGTGTGTGTGTGTGTGTGTGTGTGTGTGTGTGTGAAGGTGTGTGTTTGTGTTCATGCAACAAACCCACACCTTCACACACACACACACACACACACACACACACACACACACACACACACACACACACACACACACACACACACACACACACACACACACACACACTTTACCTCCATGCCAAAATACAGGGTGATAGAGGCAGAGGGTGGGCTGCCCCTGCCATCCTGCATTTCGGAAATTAACGTATGTGGTCGCAGCTATTGCGAATTCACGCGTGTTTTCTTTGTCTCTGGTTGTGTCTGATTTTGTGTTCCTTGCTCTGCACCTCTCTCTCTCTCTCTCTCTCTCTCTCTCTCTCACACACACACACACACACACACACACACACACACACACACACACTGTCTCTCTGTGTCCTTCCTGTCGAGAGCAGTGACATAAGCACATCGTTTTGTGAGTGTAGAAGCCATGCAGACGAAAGTGCGAGATGGCGGCAGACAGCGCGGTCGGAGAGAGAGAAAGAAAGAGAGAGGGAGGGAAGGATATGTGATGATATGATATGTCATATCAACAGTAATTAGGCCTGGTAATACAGTTGACAAAGACAAAAAATGACAGCAAGAGGAGAGGAGACAGTAATTATAATAAAGTGGAGCAGTTTCATGGCGTATCATGCATCATAAATGCAAAACAATGCAGCCCCCAGGTGCCCATCAAAAGTTTTAAATTAAGCAGTCTTATGCAGGAAAGATTGTTCTCAAGCCGTTCTGAAAGTTTATGAAAGCCTGTCGTAGATCAAACTAATTAGATGAGGCATTTGCAATCTGGCCGAAAGTTGCTTAGCCTATACTTGTTTACTTAATTACAAATTACCCACTAACTAATTCACTTAGTCACTCACCTACATAGCAATTTCTCACGATGTACTTATTACTCACTCCCTAACTTTTCTCAGTTTGCTAAATTACATAATTCATCACTAACACATTGATTTGTGTACTCGTGTAATGCATATAACCTCTAATCAGACAGTACTGTACAATTCCTGGAAAACTGTTTTTGTACACAATCCCTCTGGAAAATAGTAAGGGCCAATTAAAAAGTAGGGGAGACCGGGGATGGTTGTTACATGGAGTTAGTTGTAACAGCACCATTTCCACCAATCAAGCTATAGTCATATCATCATTGTGATTTACACACCCACTTCCTTTCTGATCTCACATGTGCAGCTTTGTGGCAGCTGTGCAACAGTCTCTAACACGGGACAACTGTTGCAAAAAACTCATTCTGAAGGAATGGAAGTCCTTCTCTTCTTCACCTTCTTTCCAACTGTGGTTGACGGACATGACCTCTGTTATACGGATGGGGAGACTTAGGTTTCTGAGGACCAATTCACTTAAAAAGTTTTCAACCATTTGGGACCCGTTTCTAGCCTACTTTGATGAGGTGACGGGGTGACGGGTGACTCACCTGGCTGTTTTCTCATGGACCCCTTGTGTGGGATCCCAGGAACAATATCTTTCCCTCAACCTAACCAATATCTTATATGGCTATATCATGTAATATTGAATGTCAATAGTATAGTTTTTTGTGCCCCCCCCCCCCCCGTGTCTAAGCGTATTCGTTTGTCTTGTCTGCATTCTGAAAAGTTGAAAATAAAATATTGGAAAAAAAGTTTATATTTTGATTAGCACTGGCAGTGTTGAAGTTACAATTATAGACCTTATCATATTCAACAGTAGTCTTGCAAGTAAAATGTGATACATCCCATCCATGCTAATGTAATCTAAAACCACCATTCTACAACAGCTAGAAATATAATGGCTGACAGGGATGTGGACAGTTGTAACACTGTCGAAAACACTGTTACTGTAACTCATTTATAAACAGTATTAAACTGGTAATAACTGTTCACTTTACCCCAAAGATAAACCCTGACCCGTTTCCTAACTCCCCCTCTAGATTGGGGTAATTAACGTTACTTCCACAAAGTAATTACTAAACTTAGTGAAATATTCTTAATAGAAAGAGCAATGCTCGGTGGCTGGATTTCACTACACATTTATTTTCCAATGAGGGACTGAAGCATTCCGGGTATTGTCTGATTTCATGCTAGGGTTTTATTCTATTTTATGCGACGTTCAGGGAATCATCTTTATTTATTCCATTACAGTCTAATTCATGTACTCACATTAGAATAGATAAAGCACTGCATACATGCACATTAACCTGGAGAAACTCCGCTGAAAGAATCTGTGTAAACATT